>NC_134462.1:90778324-90899907 GCF_047948215.1 Lycorma delicatula
TAGCATTCTTATACTTTCTACATCCATCAGCTGCAATTATCTTCTGATATCCAAGTCTACTAGTTCTCTTTGTTATGCCTAAGTTTGCTTCTGCTGATTTAATACATCCATCAGCTGCAATTATCTTCTGATATCCAAGTCTACTAGTTCTCTTTGTTATGCCTAAGTTTGCCTTTGCTGATTTAAAAATTTCCTTTTTAACATTCTCCCATTCTTCTACAGGGTCCGGCATATAAACCTGACGATTTTGAGGGATAATAATTAAACTGTGTTTCATACTATTAAAACATTTAATATATCAAATTAAGATCAATTTTTGCTTGTAAAATGTAAATGTGCAATTCACATTTATAGTGAATTACTTATATCGATTTTTTTTATTTCAATATTATGTCTCACATACTCACTTAACCTCATTCTAAAATTTGTGCTCGTTCAATCATCACTTGTGGAACTGCTTCAATTTCTTGTTGAATGGCCTCCTTGAGTTCTGCAATTGACTGTGGTTGACTACTGAAGACTTTATGTTTGAGATACCCCCACAGAAAAAAATCACAAACAGCCAGATCAGTTGAATGCACTGGCCAAGGGATGTCGCCAAATCAGGAAACCAAACGTCCAGGAAAGGTTTCTCGCAGAACATCCATTGCGATTCTCGCCGTATGGGCAGTGGCACCATCCTGTTGAAACCAAATTTCATGTCCTTGAAAGTCATTCGGTTTCGGTCGCAGAAATTCATTCAACATGTTTACGTATCAATGAGATGTTACTGTTACTTTGCGATTTAACTCCTCAAAAAAATATGAGCCAATTATACCGAACTTTGAAACCACACACCACACTGTAAGATATTGACTATGAAGTGGTTTTTACAAGCCCAATAACAGTAATTTTGTTTATTTACAATTCCTGACAGATGAAAATGTGCCTCGTCACTTAAAAGAATAATGGCATCCTGGTGGACATTTTCGAGGATGACCTCGCAAGCTGCTTTGCGAGACGCCCATCATTTGCATTAAGTTGCTGCACTAACATCATCTTATAAGGATGGAATTTCAGGTCGGCATGAAGAATTCGTCATACACTTAGATCAGAAATGGCTAGCGCAGCAGCATGTCTCGCTGCTGAACGTCGTGGAGACCACGTAACAGCTAACCTTACAGCGTTAATGTTTTCAGGCGTTCTCACAGTCCGTTTCGTCCTGTTTGTTTCATTTTTAAAGCAGACGATATGTTCCTAAAAATCTTCACCCACAACAATATCGTATTCCTGCTAGGAACAGACGCGTGTCAATTTAAATTGAAATGTCTGCGAAATAAACGCTGTGTTACAATAACAGTATTTTTAAAATAGGCTTCAATCACAAATGCTCATTCACCTGACCACGACATACTGGCTACTGAAATAGCATGAATAGACCTGTCAATGTACAACACTCCTGCCTTCTCATTGACAGTGGTGCCAACATAACAATTACTACAAAATCATCAGATTTATATGCCAGACCCTGTATATTTTCTACCTTAAGTTTTTGATCAGACCTCTTGCGATCTCCTCCTCAAAAAAATCTTTACTCTTCTTCCTCAAGCTTCACTAAATTCCACAGATTTATCTGACACCTTTTGTTTAGGTTTTTAAACCCCAATCTACATTTCATTATTCGTTTCAATGTCTGCTCCTGGATATGCTTTGCAGTCGATGAGTTGATGTCTAAATTTTTGCGTAACCATGATATAATCTTGCAGCTTGCCTGGCTTTTTCAAAGTGTACTTTCTTCAATAAGTCGGTCCCCTCTTTCATTCCTTACTATAATATCTGAATTGTTAACTGCTTTATCAATTTCTTTGTGTATATATATAGATATATAGATGTTAATTAACAATATCGGCTTAGGTTTTGATTTTATCTTTTTGCTAAGCTTTTTGAAATTCTCTATTTTCTTCCTATCTTCTTGTTCATTTTGAAACCTACTCCTGCCTGCCCTTATTTGATGCTGAGTTAATTATTCTAAAATCACCTGACCAAAAGTCGTTTTCTTCTTCCCACCGAACCTTGCTAATTCCTACTACATCTACATTTAATCTACCCATTTTCCCTCTTTAATTTTCTAATCTACCAACCTTTTTTAAACTTCTTCCATGCTGAAGACTCATAGAATGTTATTTTTTAATTTTCTGGAGACCCCTTCCTTGGAAGCCCCCCATCCAGAGGATCCGAATGGGGGACTAGTTTACCTATGGAATAGGAGGAAGGCTGTTACATGAAAATGCAGAGAGCTACATTTTCTAGTAAAAAAAACAACTGTAGTTTTCCATTGCTTTCAGCTAAGTCAGAAGTGATTGATATGACTGTTAAGTCCTCCTGACCTGTGCCCTTAACAAGTACTGAAAGAGCTGTTGCCCTCTTTCAGGAATCATTCCTCAGGCTGGCTCTCTACAGATATCTCTCTGTTAAGGTTGCACCTTTGGTCCAGCTACTCTGTATCACTGAGCACAAGCTCCCTCACCATTGGCAAGGTCTCATGATCCATAGAGGGAGAAAAAAATTATACATAAGAGGTGAGTGATCAGAAAGTTTTAAGATTGGGCTTATAATTTCAAAATGACAGTACTTACAGGCTATTGTGATAGATCTCCTCTAAAGTACTCCCCTTTTGACTGAACACAGACTCCAATGGTTTTTCCACTTAAGCATTTCTGGGAATTTTTTTTAAAGAGATTTAACCCTTACGTTCTGCTACTTTGGAGTGGGATGTGCTAAAACTGTCAAGCATTTTCATTCTGGCATGCAGAGGTGTTATTGAAACCTTGTATATCATGCTGTTGTCAATTTATACTTTTTTTTACTTAAAAATGTTCACTATACCTAATTTGAAGAAAAATCACCAATGTTCATAAAATCTACAAAAATTCCTGTACTTGTCAAAATATTCATAAATATAATCGTCAGTAAGTCTTCCACTTGGGTTCGGTGTTGGCTCCATTTCAGAAAAAATACATAAAAATGAACAATAACAAACAAAAATCAAACCCTAAAATTAATAAAAAAATATTAATTAAATTAAATATGGAAACAATTACTAAACAAAATTAAGGTTATATATTACAAAATAAATGAGTGCAAACAAGTATTAGGTTATGTGCAATGCAGAAGAATGTGATTTTCAGAAACTGGTAACATGACTTTCATTCAATATCAATAATTTGTTGAAACAGTCACCTAAAACTGAATACTATCGATGTACATGTAGAATTAAACATATAGAACCAATATACAACATTCCAGCACAATCTAGCTACAATTTTAATAAATTAGACTAAACAGAGTACTGATAGATCAGTACCTTGACAGTTTTAGCGCTAATTATGGGTAATGATAGATCGTTACCCTGATATTCAAAGAGTAAAGAACCCTCTCCGTATTTGCATAATGAGTCGAATCAGTCACCTTTCAGCAAAAATTCCAATTTATGAATCAAGTTTGCAGGGACTAAATCAGGGGAGCAAGGGATTGAGGAAGCACATGAATTTGAAATTTAGCCAAAAATTCAATGATCAAGAATGTACAATGAGCCAGTGCACTGTTGTGGTGGAAGACCAAATTCTTGACTCACTAGAGTGCAAGCCTTTTCTTCTGCATGTTTTCGTGGAAATGTGGACAGACACTTTTATGGGCCTCATGGTCAACTGCCTGCTCCCTTGAAGCAAATTCATGATGTATGATACCCAAAGAATTGAAGAAAACCACCAACATTGTCTTCATATTCAACCTATTTTTTGTGCTTTTTTTGATCGTGAAGAATTTGGGCCCTTCCACTGTCATGATTGTGCCTTTGTTTTCACGGATCTGTGTGACACATGTTAAAATATTTGGTTAAAATTGACTGAATCAGTTTAAAACTGAAAAATTTTAATTCAGTTCAACATCCATATCCCTAATTGTAAGTATATGGTTGTCAGAGCACACTAAAGCGTTAATTTTCACAATGTTTTTGTTGGTTTTTAAAGTGGAAGGCCGGCTGGACTGGGAATTATCTTCAATTGATTCGTGGCTATCTTTGACTCTGTTGAACCACATAAAATCTAATGATCGATCTGATATTTATCCCCAAAAGCTTTTCAGAGTCCAGTAGTCTCTGAAGCTGATTTTTTAGCCACATCTGCAGGCAAACCTATCCCCTCCTATTGAGTAGTGCTGGCACCTGTCTTAAAACTTTCTTATCACACGTTTAAAATTGCAAAAACATTTATAATTTTAATATTCTACATATACTCACTCTTCCTGCTTTAATTAGCCTTTGAATTTCTTCTTGTCTTCTTCGCTCAAATTCAGCATATTCTTCAGGAGTATAAACCTGTTGTTGATCAAGTGTTTCCCAGCCTTGATCTCTTTCAAATTCTGGTTTCTTGGTTTGATAAAGGAATTCTTCAAAACTACATACAAACAGATCTATATTAATTATTTAAAATAAAAAACATTCAATTTTAACATACATTAAGAAATCTTGCCTGATTATTAACATTTTACTTTCTATATTCAGAATCTGCCTTTAAAATTTTTTTTTAAATTTTATGATTTTTCTATAAATTGATCTAATCAAGAAAGTTTATAAACATAAAAATTCTCATTTAACAAATTCATTCAAATTATGTTATGTTACATGTTTATGTTCATATTGGAATTCTATTTTATTAATTTTTCAACATCCTTAGTGCTTCATTCTAACATTCAAAAGGCTTTACAACAACCAGATAATTAACATCAACATCATGTAATCCTTCAGCCCTTACCTTGTGCATAACAAACATAGTTTATGTTTTTCAACAATAGCCAACTTGTTTATAGCATTTTCTATAAACAACATCAGAACATAATTTTTTTCATCAGTATTTAATATTATTAACAGGAAATAAGTAGTACAGTGTAGTCATTCATGTACCTTTTATAAACATTTAAAGTTAAAATTAAGTGTGAAAATGACATGTAATGATGTGGCCATTAGTTATTTAAGTGTTACTGAAATGATGCAAAATAGAAAAAATATGGTCAACATAATTTCAAGTGCTTGAGCCTTATTTTTGCAACATCTGGTGAGAATCAATAATAGAATTCATGATTAAACTACATACACTGTTATTAATAATATGTCTCCTGTTACTGATTTTTCTTCTTTTCTAATTCTTTTTTGCTGTTTAGCCTCCGGTAACTACCGTTTAGATAATTCTTCAGAGGATGAATGAGGATGATATGTATGAGTGTAAATGAAGTGTAGTCTTGTACATTCTCAGTTCGACCATTCCTGAGATGTGTGGTTAATTGAAACCCAACTACCAAAGAACACCGGTATCCACGATCTTCTTTTCTAATTCAGATACATTAAAAATACGGATATTGCAATTACTTATAAAATTCATTTTTTTACATTTGCTGGTTTTGTTTTTCCCTGTTTAGTATTTTCACAGAAATCTTTGCTTTATCAGAACAAGTTTTAGTAATAAAACTTTTAAAATATTAAAATTACACAGAGGAAGGCATGCATATCAGTAATTGATATAAAAAGTATTAAAATATTGATAACATACTAAATGTGGAATAAAGGAAAGAGCAGAGTAAAAAATTAATTCTATAAGCATGATTTAATTGTCACTATAAGTTACAATACTTTTTCCTTTAAGTATAAAAATACAACCAAAATCAAATTTTTCATCCAGTTTATGTTCAGAACAAACAATTGAAAACTAAAAATAAAATATTTACTTTCGTTTGCAATGACAGAATCTAACCAACAAAAAGGTTAAATAGGCAAAAATTGCAATAAAGTGATAACATGCAAAAACAAAAACACACTTCTTTTTAACATTACAATTAGAAAACATTTCTATTAAAGAACTTATTAATTCAAACTATAATATAAGCAATAATGGAAAAGGGCGGCAAACCTACTTTTAAAAATGTAAGGAGAGCAATCATTAGAAAAAAAAGCTGCTAGTACCAAATATAGTTAGAAAAATTAGAAAGAAATTCTTGAAAATATTTGTGTGGAGAAGTAGTGCTTTATGAGAGTAAAACATAGGCAACAGCTAAAACAGAAGGGAAATGAATAGATTTGTCTTTCAAATGTAGCAGTACCAAAGGATGTTTATACAAAATTATGTGGGTCGATAAAATTTTAAATGAAAAGGTTTGCTAAACAGGAGTGAAGAGAAATTTGTACCAGACTCTTGTAAAAGCATAAACTAGATTGGTGGGCAAAAATCAATTATTTCCCCATTTTATTTATTTTAAGATATAAAAAATAAATAAAATAATAATTTTTAATTAATTTGGTGATAGAGGAATGTGTAGAAATTAAAAAGCCATAGAGGAAAACAAAGATTGTGATATTTTAGGTATCCAAACCAAAAATTGCTTCATTGAAGTGAAAAATTAAATTTATTATCTACTAAAGTCTGCATGAGTACAACATTTTCATTTTCAGGGTTGGTGCCAGTTTTCAAAAATAAAATCTAACTGGTTTTTTGTATCTTGTGAGTGGCAAGCATGAATTTCAAACTAAAATAAAGCAATGTGTGTCCTACAGTATTAGCAAAAATGAAAGATTAGTGAAGTGATAGTTATTTCAAGAAAAATTTCCAGATACTCTTGCCAACAAAACACACTATCTACAAGTAAAAGAGATCATTGGAAGCAAACATGATTTACTGAGACCTAAACGGCTGCATTTGATAAGATATAATAACTATCTCTCAATCTGTTATTCAAAGCCCTCTGAAATCTATGCAAAAAAGATAAACTGAATTTGATACTTCATACAGCAATCTGCATCATATTCTAAAATCATCATGAAATCTTATTGACCATATCTGTTATAAAATTTGGTAGATGATTTAATGAAATGTGAAGAATTTTCATAACTATTTCTAATCTGCTGTGAGCCAGAAACAGATTTTCAAAACCATATTTTTTTGACAGATGTAGCTTCCTTTTAATGGTTGTAGTGTTACCTGCAGTTAAAAAATAGCCCATTATTTGAGAACAAGATGGAGGTACTCAAAATTACATTTGTGTATGGATATGGAAATCACTCAACAACAGTTTTACTTAATAGGCACAACAGTGGGGTATAACAAATTGGTTTGAAAGTTGTAATGTGATCTCATTCCACTTGACTTTTAAAAAATATTGTTTTTAATAAAGTCTAAAAACTTGATTTAATAAGAATCATTGAAACACAAAGTGCTCAAAAAGTGATGCAATTTTATGGAAGAATGTTTACTTTTTTTGTTGTGGGTTTCATCATGTAAGTCTTCAGAGACTATTCATTGTCTCCCAAAACATTAGATGTGCCAGTTATGTCCAGACCCAGAATGCCTTCACAGAAAAGAATGGTATTGATGCAGCCAAAAGTGGTACACTGAAAGTGCTAATATCAGAAAAGTTGATGGACATGCAAGCTGCATATTTTGTTAGTCCAAGAAGTATGTGTGTAATCTACCTAGTCAGTCTGGTCTATCAATTGGTAGTGCTCACATAACATTGCGCAAAGATGCATCCATACAGAATTTGTGTTGTTCATGGAGATGTTAACGGCAGAAACTGGGAAACGTGTAGCTTCCTGTCAGTGGTTCATGTCACCTGCAATGCCAGACAGAAGAAGAACTCTATCATTGGTTTCAGTCTGACGAGGCATGTTTCCATCTTGAAGGATATGTGAATGCACAGAATTCACATATTTGGTGTGCAGAAAATTCACATCAGCTGCATAATTCTCTTCTGCATATACAAAAAGTGGGTGTTTGGTGTGCAATGTCATGCGGGCAAATCTTCATGACAATCTTTCACGACTCAGTGTCGTTTAATTTCTCAACAAACATTACAACATGTCTTTAAAAGCAAACAATCATACTCAATTACGGAGGCTACTTTCAACTATTGTAACTTACTCATTTTCCTATAAGGTTGCGTCACTTTTTCAAAATCTGTAGAACTTGACAATTTAAATAACAATTATTTATGCTTCTTATTGTGAACATTGTAAAACATTATACAAAGTAAATTAGACTTTTTTAGCAGCTTCTAGAGGTTATAAATTCAGTAACAAAAACAAAAATATTCTAATTTTATTAATAAATGAAAGTTGTTTTTTTTTTTATTTAGGTATATTTTCTCAGTAAGGCATCTTTTAGGATGCTGTTTACAAATCATATCATATGAATAATTAATTTACTTACACTTAAAGAAATTCAATGAGTAAAATATTCATATTGAATAATAATAAATAAAAATAACTTGACACATATTTTTATAGTGATAAGAAATTTTTTTTTTTTTTTTGTCTTCAGTCATTTGACTGGTTTGATGCAGCTCTCCAAGATTCCCTATCTAGTGCTAGTCGTTTCATTTCAGTATACCCTCTACATCCTACATCCCCAACAATTTGTTTTACATACTCCAAACGTGGCCTGCCTACACAATTTTTCCCTTCTACCTGTCCTTCCAATATTAAAGCGACTATTAAGAAATGTAAGAAATGATAAGAAATGTAGTACTTTATTATAAAAATTAAAATTCTTTAATATCTTTCATGGTCTTTATGCTTGATCTTCAATATCTTAAGATCTTCAATATTATAATTGATTTTCTCTATAATTGTAAGTGAATCCAAATATAATAAAAAGTAATCTGTTTTATTTTAATTCCTGGAAGAAATGATTCATACTAATTTGGATGCTTAATTCACAACGTAGATAATTTAAGACTTTTGGATAACAAAGATTAATTAAAGATCAACATGAAACAATATCTTATTTTTATTTCAACTTTTCACATACTATTTGAAATTATTAATAAAAGCATACAAAGAAGATATGAGGATCATTCAATAATTAAAGACAAAACAGCAACAGCAGAAAAACTATTTAATAGAGTAAACTGAAACTGTCTGATGTTCAACCTGGCATCCCAACATAAAATATCAGCTATTCTAAAAGAATTACCATTATTATAACCTTTTTTATTTATTTAAAAATGTTGGCTCCGCTTCCAACATGCACCATGGAAGAAAAGTATAGTGTAAGATTTTTACTTGCTGATGTTAAAATGGTGTGGTATAAAAAATGTATAAACTATATAAATTTTTTTAAGTGGATTAACGGTTTATGCCAGAGAGAACATGTGTCACTGATTTTCACTGTAGTGGAAATTTAGATTGATGCTTTGCAAAATCACATTAATGATCTAATTCAGAAGGACAGACACATAAAAATTTGGAAAACTTGTACTATGAGCATTGGCATTGTCCATTTCATTATCCATAACCTAAACTACTGCAAAACATGTTCAAGGTTTTGAGATGGTCCACTCGAAATCACAATGAAACCTAAATCCAAAATTGTATACAACTTAAAACAATGGTATTTAGGTAAAGATAAAGCTTTTTAGATCACATAATTACTCATGATGAAACTTGGATTTATCATTTTGAACTGAAACTACAAAGTTTACCACCAGGAAAAAATTCAAAATCTATATGTCGGCTGGTAAAGTGTTGCTAACAGTGTTTTGGGACTACTCGTATAAAGGCCCAACTTATTGCAGTTATTTGGAAGAATAACAAAAAATCATCATAGTAGGAAAAGAAAATTCTGGTTAGTTCTCAAAAGGCATAATATTCTCAAAAGACATCATATTGCCCATCCCATTCTGTTCAAAAGATGAGAGAAGCTATTCAAAAGTTGGGTCGGGAGGTGTTTTCATATCCACTTTAAAGTACTGAACTCACACAGTTGTTTTGGTCTTCTCACTACACCACCAAATTCAGGAATAATGCGCGGGTCAAGAATACAGTATAAAAATTGATCAGGCACCAAAATGAAAAATTCTTCACTACTGGAATAAGAAAGTTCAGAGTAAGATGGGACAAATGCCTAAAAGTAGTTGGGGATTATGTTGAAAAAAGCAATAGTTTTATTGTCATTGAACAAGTGATAATTTTTCTACAGTTTTTTCTCTCTTTAATTACTGAAAAACCCTCATATAAAATATAAGCAATAAAAACCTTATAAGCCCATCTCTGTTAGTATCAGTCTCTCTAAAAACATGTTCTCGCATCCTTTCCATTTCTTCTGCTCTTTCTTTCATATCATCTTCAGGAACACCAGCTTGATATAATTTATCTAATTCTTTCAGAAACAGTGCTTTCACTTCACCTTGATCCCAAAAACCATTTCCATCCAGATCTGTAACAATTTAAAGTCTATTACAATATTTCAGATCATTTCAAAAATAAAAGTATTCTATAAACTATTAAAGAAATGCTTATATACATAAAGATAGAAAGACAAAATATCTGAAACAGAATCTTTTAAATTTATCATTTGATACAAAGTTTATAGTGATTTAACTTTCATTTGATTTTATGATAAAAGTTATACAGCCTACATAACAAAGATACAGTTTTGCAAGTTTTGAATATGTTTATAATTTGTTTGGCGAGCAGTGGCATATGAGCTACACAAACTCTTAATTGTCTCTATCCAGTAACAGAGAAAGTTTCGGTCTGCAGACAGGAATACAGAAAGCACACCTTTATTTACAATTATAGTTAAGAACACTTGCCTCCATATTTCCTAATATATAGTTCTTAATATAAGTTCCTTATTTCCTAATATGTTATACATATATTACACTTCAGTAGCTAATCATAAATCTACTTCAATAAAACAAAGCTTGTTTTGATCTAGTCTTAACTATGCATAGTTTTAGTTCTATACAAGCTGCAGAGGCATGCCGTAGGCATGTCCTGTAGCTAGGCTCTCAGGGCGGGTTGCCCTGACTGGTGGCATCTTGGAATGCTATTATTAGGTGTCCAAAATTGATTACCTCTTGTTTTGAATGTTTTTTAATGATAAAAATTGATCAACAAAAAGTGAAAAAAGGGTTTGAAAGACTTACTAACTCAAAGAGTTACGAGAGCTGGAAGCTTAAATATAAATTAAATTAATTTATTATTTATGTTTATATTTAATTTACGAAACAAATTATCGAATAGGAAACTAACCTTCCAACAAAATATTGATTTATTTTTATCGAAAATAGTTGTGTTTAAGATCTGCTATGAAAATGAATGAATGAATTACAGTAGTAAAATTTATTAATTTATTTTATAATTATTATTACAGTTATTTATTGTTTATAAACATTTAAGAAAAAATCATATTATTTTTTGACGGGCAGTATGTTTGATCATGTAAGCTTGTTCTCATCTAAATGGTATGCACACACAGACAAAGACACATATATTTTTGCCCTTTAGTAGGGGGATTTAGCTATATTATGATCGTGGATGGTGACATTAATTTATGATTATTTTTATTTTTAACAATTGTTACCATATGTCCACTGTACACAAATTAACAATACCATACCAAATTAAACAAAACATATCTATAATCTCATAAGTCTTAACTCATCTGATATCAATAGAATATAATCTGTCAGCAAAATAATAAAAATATATTTTCAGAAAGTAAATATATACTTTCAGAAAGTAAGTATATATTTTCAGAACCACCCACAATGATTTACGCTCAGAGTTCTGATCTTAACTGACAAATTGTTTATTCCGACCACAAACTACTGCTGTGATGTTATGGCGCATCCAATTTTTATCCACTATCACTGAAAAACAAGCTGTAACCATAATTTATACATTATAAATATTTTTATAAGAGATGAAAAAATATATTCTAGTAATTAATTCTACCTGTTACTGTAAATGGGATTAAAAGTGGGAAAGATTTTTTTCAAATTACACAAGTAAATATATTTAGCTGTACATTAATTTTCTACACGTACTTTGGCTGTATTATATAAATAAAATAATATATAGCATATTTTATATATATAACATAAAGCACCATTCTTCTTAATACCTTTACATACTCAAAATTGTTTCATGTTATCAAAATACTTCTATTTAATTTGGAAAATGGATTAAAAGTTTAATTTTGTTATAAATAAATAATACTTCGTATTGACATTTACCATGTAAATAAAAAAATGTTTTAGGATCAAATTCTTGTTGACCCATCTGATCCTGTTTCTCCCAAACTTCTTCTAACTGTTGTTTACTACCTGGATGATGCAACTGAAAAAAAAATTGTGTTACAATTATACAAATCAGCATTCTCAAAATTAAATGCAAAAGTAAGTTTATTTTTATATGAAACTTAAATATTTTGATTATTTTTTCAGCTTGTAGTCAGATAATACATTTTTAAAATTTCAATTCTATAATAGGTATGATCTCTTCCTCACCAGTTCTATATTTCTGATAATCAGTGATAGTGGTTTGCAGTATTAATGATATTATAAATGAATCTGAATGGCTGTTGACAGAAATACTTTGGCATACTTTTATTGTTAAGGTTTGGTTATAGCAAAGAATCTATCCCAATTTAGGATTGCAATATCCAACAAAAAAAAATTCCAGCTATTTTCAGATAACAATAGGAGTAGGACAGAACAATACAAATATCTAAACAGCAAAGATAAATCAATCAGTTATCAAATTTCACTTCTCTGCCAATTCTAATGTAAATCCATTGGTCACTTTTAGAGTACTAACTTATCAGACTACCCCCAATCAGAGACAGTCCCTCTGTGGGTTGTTGGTCAATTTTATTTCTGTAACTTGTCCCAATTAGCATTGTGTCATGCTGCACCAGTAGAATAGCCATTTTTTTACCGGGGCAGCATGGAAATGTCCAAATAATCTGCTTCCTGTTCAGAATTGAACACAAAAATCCACTTTAGTAGTGCTATCAAATAAAGATAGACCTCTTATTGCTCCTAAATCTAATCTACATGGTATGGGTAACATTAGATGTCCATTAACATTAGATGCAAGCTACAAAGTATGTGAGATCATATTATTTTTAATATTTCAGTTTCTGTAAAACTAATTATCACACACCAGTATTATTATTAACAAATTTAATATAAATACACCAGTATTTATATTAAATTTGTTAATAATAATAAAGATAGCATATGAGTTTTATTATAACACTAAAGTTGAGGAATGGATTCAAGTAAATTTTCAAGAATGTTTTTATAAGATTTCCTTTTTTTACTAACTTAAAAAAAAAAATTATGAGCCTTTCATATTCCATTTTATCTAAAATTACTATTTATGCAGTTGTTTTTTTAATTTTTTTATATAGCTACTTTATAAATGTGTTCTTTAATATATAAAATAAAAAAAACATTGTAGTTCTTAACATAAAACATCTTTTGTTTTGGTTTGAATTTTTATCAACTGAAATACTATTTCTTCTTAATCATTTATATTGTCTTTTGAATATTCATTTACACTTTGCTAATAAACTCTGTGTTACTTTATGAATTCAGTAAACACAGTCCGTACAGAAATTTCCAGGACTGAGGCTATAAAAACAGATCTAGTGGTGCAATCTTGTGGGCGATTTTATAAATTGCTAAGAGAAGCCTTGTGAACAAAATCAAAGTTCATTCACTTTAGGTTAGTAGTTTGCAGATCTGTTCTATGAAGATATTTTTGATAAAACAAGCAAATCATGATGAAGCCAAGTCTTGTTTGCAGGTGTTCAAGTAAAGGAAGGAGGCTGGTAACCAGCTGTAGCAATGAAAACATCAAAGGTGTGTAAATTACTGAATGAGTCTACAGCTTGTGAATTGCTGCTGCTGCTCTCTATCAAACTATCCTGAAACATTTATTGGATTGAATTTGTCACATGCGACTGGATCTTAAAACCAAGGATTGGTTCCTGCTTAATGGCAACGTGTCAGCAGACACATTTTAAGACAATTTTTTGACAAATGACAGAGCTAGACTAACCTCCATACTCACCAGATATGGATTATTTATATTTCATATTCGCTGTAGTGACTATTTTGTATTAACTAAATCAAGATGCCCATGAAAAGGGAGTGGTACGTTGATAGATGCCTTAAGAGTGAAACAAGCAGACTGTATGTTTCTCTAACTTAACCATATGATTAGGGCACTTATTATCAGCTTTAATGCTAATATTGATTTTTTTATTTCAACCTGTTTTATTTATAAGCAAGAGGATATATTTCATTGCTATTTGTGTATGAATACACACAAAATTTTAATCCAAGATTGTAAATAATAAATAAGTTGGCAAAAAGATCTGATTTTTGTCCGTATATTCTATAGCCAGGGGACTGGCATAAGTTCTGTGTTCTGAATGCACAGACCCGCACTTTTGTGACGTGATTAAAAAAGTATAAAAATTTTTATTTGACTATAAATATAAAAGAAAATATAATAGGAAAAAATGTTAAATAAGCAGTATTAAGGGTCAAAGACCCCTGATATAAGAGCAGTGAAATTGTCTGTTCCACTGAAACTAGATAGCAAATTTTCTCCAAGTTTTTAGTTACAAACAGAAAAAACTAATCACAAATGAATGCCTAAAAAGGATGGCAGAAATCTCTTGAAATACTTTGTAAAATAAAGAAGTACATTTGTTTTTACAAAATCCAGCATTTTTTAAAAAAATATGTTGTTTAATTGTAACAATTCCAAATGATTCCTTGCAATTCAAGAAAGTATTTCAAAAGAAATTCTTACTTGAATTAAAGCCATTATTATGATTTATTTATATTTGAATTCTACACATTACAAATAAAAAAAAAACTAAGTAAATTTACTGGTTCATGTTTTTTATGCTTTTTCTTCAATTCTTCCAATTCCTCTTGGTATTTCTTTTTATGTTCTTCATCCATTGTTTTCATTTTTTCATGTTGTTCAAACTCTTTCTGCATTTCATACTGCTTGAATTCTTCTTTTCTTTTTCTGTCAGCTTCTTCTAAATCTTCAGTAACCTAAAGGAAACAGAAAATTATTTTTACTAGCACTATTATTGTTCAACATAATAAAACCATCAAATTAATCTAACTGGGATCTAATCTTAAGATTAATAAAAAAATGGATTAAGGGAGTATGTGTAGAAATTAGATTATATGAGAATTTTTGCTGATTTCAATGCAGTATCCCGTATCTATCCTAGTATCACAAGGTGTAGAATCTGTAATTTCTTTGATTCGTGATTGTAAAAGAGATCAGTCATCATCTTTTTGCGATGTACAACATGACATGATTAAGATAGTATGACAGCCAGAATTTTCATCCAATTTCCTTTGCTCTGCCGATTTTCCACTGAATACAGTAGTATTGTTTTAATATTGTTAATTTTTACTTGCAATTTTAGTGTTGATTATAATCACAACAAAATTCTAAAAGAGCATTTAATATTAAAATATGCTAGAAATATAATCTTTTTCATAACAAACAAAATTTTTCTTTGAACCTTCAATAGAATTATTATAACCCACCCACTTCATAACCCAAACCACAATTTAATGAAAGCAGACATGCAAAACTGGTTAAAAAAACAGAAATTATTCATTTACTACTTCTATGTTGAGATCGAGGTCATACAGGAAGACAACAAAATGCAACGAACCAACTCCAATGAAATTTAAAATGTAGACAAAATTTTTCAGCCTAAGGGTCATGAAATTTTACGATTATCCCTGACATCCTGAACTAAATCAGATTGGAAATGTCTTATTTGAAGACAGATTGGAAATTATGAAACTTATTTGTAAAGCATTATGTGGTCACATTAATAAAGACATTTTTTTATGCCAAAGAAAAACTTCTGCAAGAGTTGACAGCGTGACTTCTTTAGATGGGAAAACAAAATATGAAGACCTCTTTGCTACAACAGGAATACAAAGTAATAAACAGTCCACAGGAGAACAAATTGATGAAGACTTACCAATCAATGAATTATTCTTGTATAAGTTCATAAACAGTTATCAAAGTAAAATAAAAATGCTTTTCTTCTAAACATAAGTCAAAGAAATTGCAGTTTAAATAATAATAACAATAATAATGTATGTAATAAATCAAATAATAATTAATGTCTCTAATTATAATAGTAATTGTGTTTACAATGGCTTGTAAACAAATAAAAAAAATTATATATTATGATATTCAATGAAGTATTGAAAAAATTCCCTTCGTGGCAATTCTGATGTAACAAGTTGCTATTTATACGAGTTATTTTTTTTCAAGGTCCGATCGGTCACGAAATTAAAACCACGGTGAAAATAAAAAATCTTTTATTTGTAACAAGTACTTACATAGTTACGCTATTTCTCTATGTAGTCACTAATCCGATTTAGACATTTATCGTAGTGTGGTACCAACTTTCCAATACCCTTGTCATAGAACGGAGCCGCCTGTGTTTTCAGCCATGTTTCTACGCTGGTCTGCAGCTCAATGTCTGTGCCAAAATGTTGTCCTCCTAGCCAGCGTTTCATGTGAGCAAAGAGGTGAAAATTGGATGGAGCCAAGTCCGAGCTGTATGGTGGGTGATCAAACACTTCCCAATGAAAATATGCTGCAGGAGCTTCTTTGTTACAGCTGCAGTATGCGGCCGAGCATTGTCATGGAGAAAGACAATGCCTGATGACAACATTCCTCTCCGCTTTTCTGAATTCTGAATTGCCCTTCATAGACATTGAAGAGTCATGCAGTATGAGGCTGCAGTGATGGTCGTGCCACGTTCCATGAATTCCACCAATAGAACTCCATTCTGGTCCCAGAACACAGTACCCATATACTTTCTGTTGGAGAAGGTTCAATTGAACTTCTTTGGTGTACTGGGAGAATGAGAATGCATCCACTGTCTGGATTGTTCTTTTGTTTCTTCAGTTTCGAAATGGGCCCATGTCTCGTCCCCTGTGACAATTTTGTTCAAAAAATTTCTCCTTCATTGTGGTAGCGCTGGAGAAACGTTAGGGAGGCGTCCATTCTCATTGTTTTGTGATGGTCGGACAGCATCTTGGAAACCAATCTCGCACACAGTTTGTGGTACTGAAGTCTCTTACTCACAATGGTGTAGAGAGCTGACCTTGAAATTTCAGGAAACAAATTACTCAATA
The DNA here is from genome assembly GCF_047948215.1 of Lycorma delicatula. Lineage (NCBI taxonomy): Eukaryota > Metazoa > Arthropoda > Insecta > Hemiptera > Fulgoridae > Lycorma > Lycorma delicatula. The sequence goes on from NC_134462.1 coordinate 90,795,350, forward strand.
CAGAAATTGTGAACCGACGATTTTCTCGAATTGCCTCATCCACTCGCTCAACAAGAACATCGGTTGACACTCGCTCCCTTCCTTGACCGCTTGCATCATGAACATCTGTACGTCCTGCTTTAAAGTTTCTGCACCATTGTCGCACTTTGCTGTCACTCATTGAAGTTTCACCATACACATTACTTATTCGTCTATGAATTTCAGCTGCATTACACCCCTCAGCCTGAAGAAATCGAATTACCGCATGCACTTCACACTTGGCGGGAGATGCTATTGTTGTAGACATGTTTACGTGCTAGCTGCGTATTCAGAACTAAACGAAGTGATGTGGCGTGATTGAAAGCCATACTAGAGACGCTGCGCAGCACATATTCACAAAGGTTCATCTGATTTTTGCACGAGTTTTTATTTCATGACCGATCAGACCTTGAAAAAAATTAACCCTTATATTAACTACTATATTATTATGAGCGGTACCCTTAATTCTGTGTTACAATCACACAAACATGATTAAACGTTTCTTCTGTTGTATTTTATTGGTTATGGTATTCAGTTAATATTTCTTTTATCTATACAACCAATTAGTTACAGCACTTAACTATGCATACATTATACTACATTGTTAATTGGATAACAGAAGGACTTAATGCCTCATTCTTTGAAAATTTTTTATATTTTTTTGCAGTATGGTATGATGCCAAATCTTGTTAGTGCTTAACAAATTTGTTTTAAAGTCATCACAACTCTTTCCTTCAGAATCTTGATATATCCATCACTCTTCAACATACCGTCTACTGGAAGGAATGAACAAGGGTCTTTATATGTGAAACAACCCCAAAACATTTTTTTCTGGGAATATTTAACTAATTGCTGGTATATGAGCGGGTGATATATCTTCATCTAATGCTTTTCATAAAATGTTTGGAACCCTTTGCCCCTGAACATAAAAATGTGACTTGTCGAATAACATTTTTCCAGTCTTCTTTGGTCCAGTTAGCAAGTGCTTTGGCACACAAGATACTTTTTTTGTACACTGCTGGTGTTAAAAGCTGCCTTTCCTTAAATAGTGTTGCATACTGGTATGCTCAGAAAAAGAAACAATTTTTGAATGCTTTATTGTATGTCAATTATTATTATAATAATATATATGATTTTGTAATAAAAAATGAAATAAACTTTGACAAAACACATCTATAACATGAAAAAAAGAATGAAGTAAATTAAATAAAAAAAAGGTTAGTAAGAGAAAAGATTGAATAAGAAAAATTAACAAATTTGGAATAAAACACTATAGATTTAAGATACAGCAAATACTCTGAAATGTAAGGATTAGTTCAGAACAAAAAGAATGAATTACACATTAAAAACCTATCAAGAATGCAGTTAACAGATAATATAAATTAATTATGATGTACAACTCTACTGTTTCAATTTAAATATCAGACACACCTAAATGATCTGTCTCTAACCAATATTAATTTGAAAATCAAATTAAAAAAAATCTAATGTGGACACCACATGACTTCTTTGTACACCTATTAAATTACATATACACATTTTTTTTTAAATGAAAAGTATATAAAATTTTATTTTACTAATAACTTTGATAGTTTTTCATGGTTTTTTTATTTTTATTGAATTATTATTTATTGATTTACTATGTATTTATAATTATTAATTGCATTTTTACAATTAATAATTATATAATTAAATTAATTTTTTGTAAAAATCTTTTTACAATTAGAGGTTAATTATTAATAAATCAATATACTTAAATTGAGAACAAAAAAGTTAAAAAAAAGGAGATGAAGTCTGATTTGAACTGATCTGCCCCTCTTGTAAGTTCCAAATAATTCATTTATTAAAATTTTATTTGTATATAACTCTGGAAACAATGAAAATAAGTACGACTTATGTTACATTGTTGAAAAGCTCTCAATGAGGGCTTATTATACTGCAGTTAAGAAAAAATCCAAAATCCAAATTTTTTTGATGTTACAACAGTCCTAAATCCAAAATTTCAACATCCTACATCTAATAATTTTAGAGCTATGGGAGATACATACGCACATACATATGTATGTACAGATGTCACACTGAAACTAGTCATTCAGGGATGGTCAAAATAGATATTTCCAATAAAATGAAAACTGAAATTTTTTGTGATCACAATACTTCCTTTGCTTTGTACAAGGAAGTAAAAACATATAATTTATAAATCAAAATGTATAGTTTGATATACTCATATATAAACCATGTATAATACATAATAATAATTAATAATTGGTTTATAAATATAACACCAATATATAATTTGAAACTCAGAATCAACAAAAAAGGTTTTTGACTTCCTGATGATATATTTAGTGTATTTATAAAATGCAGTTAACCAGCAACTGCTTTCAAAAGTTGTATTATTACAGATATTCTCTTTTCATGAAAGCATTATTTTTTCAACAGGATGCATAAATATATTTAAGAAACCAAAAGAACACACAACCAATTTAGAAAAGAAATATAAATAAAAATATATATAAATTTAAAAATCACAACGCTTACCTTTCGAATAAGTTTATGAAGATCAGCGATTTCGAAACTATTTGGATTTGCATGATCAAGATGTGCAGGAGGTTTAAGGTGTGGTGAATCATGTTGAACTGAATCTTGGGCTAATTTAGCTAAATTGCGTAAACGATCTAGTTCTTGACGTTTCAGTTCATCTAGTTTTGTTCTAACATGATGGTTAACATAATCTAACTCTTCTGCGATCTTGCCAGACTGAAAAAAAGAAAAATATAACTTATTTTAAAAAACATTATGAAGCAGGTTGACTTATAAACATTACTGAATTTTATTACATAACAGTTTTCCTGTGACTAAAACTAAAATGCAGAAAAAATCTACATATTCATGTAAATATATTGTGAATGAGGAGTGATGAAAAAAATAACAAGAATTTTTTAATTCTACATACTATGTCTTTTCAACAGTGCAATGGCAGCACTGTTTATATAACAATATTTTGAGCCAAATTAGATAAGCAGTTCACATTTTGCAGCCAAGTAATTAGGACATACTTTATTACGAGTCGTAATTTTATTTTGTTTGAAAATGATAGAAGAAAGCATTTGCATTAAATTTTGAGTTAAAAATGAAATAAATGCAGTGAAACTGTTAGAAGAGAAAAGGCTTTTGGCAAAGATTTTATGTTGTCATCAAGGGTTAAAATGACTGTTACAAATGACTCAAGAAAGCCATGAAGATAAGAAAAAGGTTGGGTATTCTAACACATCAACAATCACTGAAAAATCAACAAAACAGACATTGTGATCACAAATTGTAGAATTACTGTTTAAGAAGTTACTGAAGAAATGGGAATCTTTTATGCTCATGTGAAACAATTTCAATTGAAATTTTAAGTGTGACACGAGTTGCAGCAGAATTTCTTCTGACTGCTAAATTTTCAATAAAACCAACACTGTAAAAAACCTGCAGAAAAACTGTTAATTAACATGTCCGATGACTTAGAATTACTTAAACGAGTCTAACAGGCGTCATAACAGGAGTGTATGGTTATGATATTGAAATGAAGTTCCAATCATCTCAATGGAAGCTTTCTGGAGAACTAAGATTGAAAAAAGTGATCAAATCAAGTTTCTAACTGCTTTTTCAATAACAATGACGTCAACTAAGAATCCTTACCACATGATTGTACAGTCAACAAACAATATTACTTTGCACTTTTATGAAGTTTAAATTACACAATCCAAAGTAAACAACCACAAGTGAGGGCAAATAATTCTCTGATTTTGCATATAACGCTCCAGCTCACACTTCACTATTAGTCTGTGATTATCTAACCAAGAATAATACCACACTGATGCTGCAGCCTCCATTTTCTCCTGACATGACTGCAATTTTTTCTTGCTCCCACTGATTAAAAGAATATTAAAGAACGAAGGACAATGATTTGCAAACATGTGTGAAATAAAGAAAAAATCAAATGAATGAATTTAAACGTTAAAGCAAAAAATTATTTCCACAAATGTTTTGTAGTTTGGAAGAAACACTCACATAAGTGTGTCACATTGCTGGAAGATTACTTTGAAGGTGACAACATCAACATAGAAGTAAATTCTTCTTTTTGATAAAAATTAAAATTTTCATAATTTTTTTATCACAACTCATTAATCTATATTTTTTTAATAATTTTAATCTTCTAAATATTCATAAAATTCACTAAATAAATATTTAATGCACTCTACTAAAGACATGCAGAGAAAGAACATAACCAAGTTTTGACATTTTTACATCTCTCTGAAATGATAAATCGTTAAATGGACAGTTTGTTTTTACAATTATCTTAATTTTTCAAAGATATTCAAAATAATTTAATAATTATTTTAAAGATAAAAATGAGTAGATTGATATCTTGCTCATCAAAATCAGTGTAGTCATCTTGGATCTATGGCATTAACAAAAACAACGTATAAGATTGAAAAAACATATCGTTTTTATTTGCAGAAGTATATTAAAGTAAAAAGATAATAAATAAAATATAAATTTGTATGACTGATAAGACAAAAGAAATTTATGAAAAAGAGAATTGTAGATTGTATGTAGATTGGAAATGGGAAAACATATTTTGCCTCACTTGTAAAAAAAAAAACACTTTATATTGTTACCAATATTGTCTTTAACCACAATAAATTATATATATATATATATATATATATATATATATTGTTGTAATCACCCCAGGTAATTTTCTCGTAAACTATGCACAATACAAAAAAATTACCTAAACAAAAGTTACTTAGAAGGGGTATATCTTATAATGACCTTGAATTTGACCTTATTTCAAGGTTAACATGACTTTTTCAAATGGAATGACTTATTTTTGACCCCACTAGTGAAAAGTTCTGAAAATTTTATATTTCATTTTCATATGATCAAACATATGACCTCAAAACTTTTTTGACGGAAACTTTTTATACTATGATAGTCATTTTTTCTGTGACCTTAAAAAATGTGTAACTCATACAACACTATCTATATACAACACTCTATGATGGTTAACCATATGAACTTAGATCATATGTGTGACCACATTTCTAATGTAAGAATTTTCTGTTCTTTTCATTGGTAGGGTCAAAAATAGGTCATTACATTTGAAAAAAATCATATTAACCTTTAAATAAGGTCAAGTTCAAGGCCAAATACAAGGTCATCATGAGGTGTACCCCTCCAATTTGAGTAACTTTTGTTTAGGTATTTTTTTTTTGTATTGTGCGTAGTTATTGAGAAAATTGCCTAAGGCGATTAAAATGAAACACCTGTATAAAGAATTTTTAATAAAAAAAAGAAAGAAATCTTAATAAAATGTTAAGACTGTTATTATTAAATGATTATTACAGTTTCATATATTCTAGTCTGAAATGTATTTTAACGCAAGTCCAAGTCCACTAATCCTTTCAGAAGTCACAATGAGTTTTCACAATATAAAAATAGGCTGTCAATTAATTCATTGTATGGTACTCACACAGAGAACAATATGTAATAAATTTAAAAATTCAACTTTCCCATGCATTTATATATGTGCTAAAACAAGTCAATTACTCTTACACAATAATGACATCATGAAAACCAGTCATGTAATACAGTAATATTTTTTGCTACTACCTTAACATACTACTTTGATCTAAAAGAAGAGTCATATGATTACATTGCCAAATTAAATAAATTACTGACCCCTTCTGACCAACATATTTATTATCGAATTACTTTCTTTTGTAAAACTCATATAACCTGCTAATTTAATGAGCTAGTAGAACGTATTAACTAAACCAGAATTATCATCATTTAATGATGATCCTCCTTTAATGTGTACCAATAGTATATGCTTAAATAATTTCAAAACATTGTTTTGTAAATATTTCACTTAATATTAACTTTTTATTTGCTATACTATCAGTTGTTATTTATTACTTTTATATTAATATAAAAATAGATTCAAAAAGCAAGTAGAGTCCATCAATGTTTAAGTAATGTTTGGCAGACAAACAATATGAGGAGAGCGTAAAATTTAATGTGAGAGACAGTAACAAAAGTGAAGACAAGAGAGGATCCATTAATATAGGGAAAGTGGTAGAGAGAACATGTACACATAGATTATGGTATGAAAATTTGAACTGGTTATAAGAAGAGAAAATTCCAAAGAATATGTCAAGTCAGGGAAAGAGGAAGGAAGGCATCTGATAACAAGGTATGGGCCAAAACAAAATATCATAACAGATATTCCTCAGACAATTCCAATGACCAACTAATAATATTTATCATGGTGGAGGTTCAAGTTACTTCAATTAATACACCCATAACGGTCAAACTTACACAACTGTGCTAATTTGTGTACGAGTTCATCAAGTAACAAGACCATGACAAGTTATCAAGAAGGAATGGCTTTTATAAAGGGAGATGTGAAGTGTTTTGGGGAATAATTAATCACAGGGATCATAAACGTTAGTTAATAGGTAAGGATAAGTTAATACTTAGTGAATTCTTTCTGATTTTGAGAACTTGGGAAGTTGGCCCAAATTAACATGCTGCAGATTAATATAAATTAAATGATCCTAATTAGATAATTTTGTTCTCATGTACAAATAATTATCATAAAGCATAATTGATACTTCTATTAATAATAATCTAGGCTAAGGTAAGTAGAAAATATAATAATAAACAGAATAAAAATTGATATTTTTTATCTAAATCAATACAATTTTAGAAGAAATATGAAATAAAAATCTATTATAAATTAATGCAATGGCTATTCCAAAACTTAAGTACAAGTATTGTTTATATACCACCAACAAAGAACTTAAACTAAATAAAACAAGCTATAAGCACGATGTTGTGTTATTTATTGTAAAATAGATAGTACTAATGAGATAAGAAAAGAAAAATCTTAACAAACAAAACAAACTGCACCTATACAATTAAGGGCATGACTCATTCTCAATAGTATTTCAAAAAAGTATAATTACCAAACTACGTGATTTAATTGAAATGATAAGTTAATCAAATTTACTTTAAAAATGTGTCATTAAGTCATAATAAATATTAGCACAACTTACTCTTATATCAGCTTCTTGTGCATTTTCCAATTTACGTCTGAAATCAGCATCACTTTCAAGTGCCTCCACAACCTGTTTCAAGTATCTATTATACTCAATTCCCATTGCTTCCTGAAAAAAAAACAACATAATCTAAAGATCTGTATCATAAATACAAATAACTACTTGATACTACAAAACTTACTTTTAATATTTTTCCTTCATTATCAAATTTCTAACACCAGCATCAGGATTCTCTATCGATGAATCACAACTGACCTTAATCATTTAAATTAAAAAAAAAAAAACATTATACATTAAAAGTTGGTAACAGATTTGGAAAGTTCATTTCAAAACGCAATTTCTTAAACATAATGCATTTTAACTCAACAAACAGATCTATTCTTCTATTTTAAAAAGATTACTATTGTTCATACCTTAGGCTACTTTACTTGTTCAAATTATATAAATTATTTAAAAAATATACAAATGCATCCAAGTAATGTGACATTTAATGATTACATTTTATTTACTTATTGATTATAAAAAAACTTCCCCATTTTTTAAATTTCAAACTCAGTTATTTGATGGATATTCTGTAGACTTCAATTATTTCATACGAACGAACTGTTTACTACAGTTAGTCACTTTGTAGACAATTTATGGAAATTAATAAAAATGTAAAAGTCTTCTAAAATGATAATCTGATGTATGGTTAAATCTAATAATATGTAATTGAATTTTTAAATTCAACTTACCAAATGGTCAACTTCATTTTCTTTTTGATTCACATCATTTGGGGAAGAAGTTGATGTTTTTGAGACAGGAGGACAGACACAGTATTGAAATATTGATAATATTAAAATACTATGAATAATTGTTCCCATTGTATTCTGACCTGTAAAAATAAAACAAATCATTTAAATACAACAAAATACTAAAAATGGGAAGTCAAAAATATATAGAAGTATCAAAAATACATTTTATAATTCTTTTGGAACATTATATTCTACAATCTGAAATATGTATATGGTCTAAAAACTTAAAATTACATTAAAAACATAATTTGAAAGGGCATTTTTATTACAGATACAATGTATAAATAATAATTATTCTGCATTTTCTATATTATAAGGGAAAAATCAGTAAATAAATCATAACTGATTTTTTGTCTTGTTTGTCATTTTTTTTTTTTATTCGTCAGTCATCTGACTGGTTTGATGCAGCTTTTCAAGATTCCCTATCTAGTGCTAATCATTTCATTTCAGTACACCCTACATCCTACATCCCTAACAATTTGTTTTACATATTCCAAATGTTGCCTGCCTGCACAATTTTTTCCTTCTACCTGTCCCTCCAATATTAAAGCGACTATTCCAGGATGCCTTAATATGTGGCCTATAAGACTATCTTTATAAAACTATATTTTTCCAAATACTTCTCTCTTCATCCGCAACACCTCTTCAATTGTCGCTTTATTCGCCCATCTGATTTTTAACATTCCATTCTCCTACAGCACCACATTTCAAAAGCTTCTAATCTTTTCTTCCCAGGTACTCCGATCGTCCAAGTCTTACTTCCATATAAAGCTACGCTCCAAACATATACTTTCAAAAATATTTTCCTAACAGGAAGATTTGAACCTCCACAGTGTTCAATTCTTGGGTTACATATTAATACAGGTGATTCAAAGAAACGGGAAATTTTGAAAGTTGTGTTGGTAGCCGTGGCCGATTGGTACCACTTGATAAGTGGCGCCAGCCTCTCTAACCTAACCAGCCATTTAGTTGTTATGGATCCTTAGAGTGGTGCACAACGTGCATTTGCTATCAAAGCGTTTTACAAAAACAATGACAGTGTGGAGGGAGCGCGTAGAGAATTTCGATGTCATTTTAATCTGGGACGGCACGACCGTGTTCCATCAGCACATGCAATTAAAACATGGATATCTAATTTTGAGGAAACTGGTTCGGCAATGACAAAGAAACCTCCAGGCCGTGAGCGAATCGTCCATACAACACAGAATGTTCAAGCTTTACAAGATACTGTCACACGAAGTCCACATCGGTCAATCTGTCGTCTCTCAGCATCTTTACAATTGCATAGTTCAAGTGTTCGAAGAATGTTAGTGAAGGACTTGCAATACCATCCGTACAAGTTGCAGATCGTCCAGGAACTGAAACCGAACGATGCAGTTGTGCGAGCACAATTCTGTAATGTAATGCTTCAGAAGATAAATGATAACGAAGAGTTTGTTCACGAACTGTGGATGTCAGACGAAGCGCATTTCCACCTCAGTGGATTTGTTAACAAGCAAAATTTCAGATACTGGGCACAAGAAAATCCTACGCAGCTACACCAGCGTCCGTTGCACAGCCAGAAAGTGACCGTGTGGTGTGCTATGTCATCTTACGATGTTTCAGGCCCTTATTTTTTTGAGGATGACAACGGTCTTGTGATTACAGTGACGTCGGCTCGTTACGTAGCCGTGCTTGAAACCTTTGTTGTGAAACAACAAAAGAGATTTCCACCAATTCTTAACACAGCCTGGTTTCAACAAGACGGAGCAACGTCACATACTGCACAAATATCGATGGCAGCTGTACGCCGATTGTTTGGACAACGTGTTATTTCACGAAATGGTGACATTAGATGGCCTCCCAGATCGCCTGATCTCTCAGCTTGCGATTACTTTTTGTGGGGTCACCTTAAAAGCAAAGTGTTCCACAGTAGACCTGCTACAACGGAAGAACTGAAGGCAAAGATCCGAGAAGCAATTGCGGAAATTCCAGTTGAGATGTTACGTCAAACCATGAACAATTTAACGAAGAGACTTCGTGAGTGTTTACGTAGAAAAGGAGGTCACCTGCAAGATGTCATCTTTAAAAAATAAACTAAAATGTATGTATCCTAAAATGGCAACATTTGTACAATTACATGAAATAAAATTCATTTTCTAAAAAAAAATTTTTCATTAACTTTATTTAATTTCCCGTTTCTTTGAATCACCTGTATATACTTAGGGTTCATAACTCTACTCCATTAAATTATAACTCCCATACCTATTTGATATATATCTCTTTTCAATTTAAATAAATTATTTAAAAATAAATTATTTATTATTTTTTGTCTCTTTTCTAATAACCATTTTTATGGGTACATAATGATATATTTATACAATAATGAGCATGAATGGTAAAACAATTGAGAAAGTTCCACATTAAAACATCTTTAAAGACTACAATGGAAGTGAATTAAATAAGGTCATGCTTCTTAAGTCATACACAAATTTTCATGTAAATAAATTTTACAAATTACAAGCGAGAAGTTTTGGTCAATAATAAATCTGTTAATAAATTCATAAACAACTGAACAGATGCAAATTTAATCACTATTTAATAATAAAAATTTATAATCCCTGAATAACATGTAACTCTAAATTATAACGCAGCAGATACATATTTTATACAGTCTGAAAAGTCCCGCACTACAGGTGAAATTATAATATTTCTGTTCCATTTCAACCGACTGAAGGTAATATCCAGTCGCAGGAGGAACTTGTGGAAATCACCTTATCGAGCAGTCGTTTAGGTTAATCACAACGTGATGATAGTAATGTGTTTAATAGATGTCATCCCGAAGGGCAACCAGTATCGCACAGCACTGCGGTAAGATTACTTGATAATTTAATGCTGCCGATACGTCCCGATCGGGAAGGCCACGGACTGATGTCGCAGTACAAGAAGCTGCGATTGCCAAGGTCTACGGCGCTCCAAAGAAGTCCAATCGGTACATCCATCCGGAAACGTTCCTCGATCCACAGTCCACGATATCCTGAGGAACAAAAAATTTCACCCGTTCAATCTCCAACTCCGGTTAACTATTACGGGTTAAATGATCTCGATCGTAGGATGGAAATGTACCGGTGATTTTTGGATAGGATCGAGAAGAATGCCGACCTTCCTCTCCAATATACTGTTTTCCGACGAGGCTAATTTTTACATGAAAGGTGAAATCGACAGACAAAATCGTTACACACAGCAGGGATTTGATCGTGTAGCGAGCGGTGTGGTGTGGCTTCTAGAACGATCTTATCTTCGGCCTCTACTTTTGAAGGAAATGTCGACGGCGAAAAACACTTATAAATGCTTAGAGCGGCTGACGCCAGCAATAGAAATCATCGGAGAGCGTCCTGAATGGTTCACGCATTACGGAGCCCTACTGCACTACGCGAGTACCGTACAACACCGGCTGGATGAAACCCTTCCGGGACACCAGATCGATCGCAGAGGACATGTTGAACGGGCGCCACGGTTTCCAGATTTAAATCCGATGGCCTTTTATTCTGGGCATATCTGAAGTCAATGGTGTACAGTATGAATATTCGCGATGCGGCCCACCTACGGACCAGGACTGAGAACGAATGCCGTGCCGTAGACGATCATTATGACCCCAGGGTGTTAAACAACCGGAAATTCATACTGGAACTCGACGAAATATATACTGAACAAATACTGTGATTTAGCCTACTATGTGGGACTTTTCATCCATCTAGTACAGGCAAATAAAAAAATCGAAATTTTAATCCAATAGGATTAATGTTTTTTTAAGTAAAACCCAAGCACAACGTATATAAGTTATAAAATGATCTTTATATATGAGATAAAAATAAAATAAAATTAAAATGTACAAAAAATTAACTATAACTTGCATAACTCAACACCGGAATAAATTAATGTCTATACAACAAATACGCTTAACATTCATGCAGCCTATAGAAAACAAAGTGGCAACAGTATGCTTATAGATAAATATTAACATTTAATAATTATACTAATTAATTATTATACACGATACTAACATATTTTTTTTAATGATAAAAAAATATTTCTGATTTTCTTAGTTACTTACTACAGATTAATAAATATAAACAATTAATAATTAAGAGGTGTATTAGTAGGAAAGTGACATATGTTGTTAACTGATATGCAAATATTAATTTACATTTAAAAAAGAGACAATGATTCAAGTTTATCCAAGGATAAGTTGTTGATAGATGTAAATAATCTTGAACATGTATGTATAATAATGATTGAAACATGTGATAATAATAAATATTTCTAAGGGACACATAATAATAAATCAGACCTTAAAAACGATAAACAATAATAAAAACTGATTAAACAAGCAAAATATAATAATAATAATAATACTAATCTTAAAATAACAATACTGTGCTCATGTGACACAATAAAAAAAAATGTTATTCAAATAAAAAAATTCAACTAATATCTGAGAAGAGAGTGTATTATCAGTCTAAATTTGAACTGCTAAATGCTTGGAAAAGATACATGATAATTAATTGGAAGGAAAAGAAATTAGTTTCAGAAGTGGTAATCCAGTTAGAATTTTTCTAAATTTGTACTATTTCTAGAAAATTGTTGAATTTATGTTATTCAAATAAAATTGATATCTTGCATTATACTTAAAATAAAAGAAGACTTTTTTCAAACCGTCATTAGCGATTAGCAAAGACGGCAATTAGAATTCATTACAATTATTTTCAATATAACTATGACATAATAAAATTAACCTAATATTCTCCTAAATGTAAGTAATCTACACAAAAAAGTTACTTGTATTTACTGCTATGGACAAACTAAGGAGAGGTAACTCCATACAATCATGACAGAAATTAACATCCCACCAAGTCCACGCTGGCTTTCCTATGAGTCAACACTCAATCTTAGGTAAACTGACCTTGTAAATCTTTACCAGAAATGAAAGCTTTGGAATATGCCAATGGTATGATAGAGATGTGGAGAAATATAACTGTATCCCCTTCCCGGTGAACAGAGTCGATTGTTTAATATTTTTGTGTAGGAATTGTTCTAGTGTTTGGTGTCATTATTTGGTTTAGCTCAGATCAAATTTCACAGTGATGTGATGGCTGCTAAAGAGAAAGGGCAAGGTGAAACTTATCTTCACGCTAGTTATATAGGGTATTCCTAGAGCGTTGATCAACAAGTTTAACAAGATAATATACAGTAATCTACACCTCTATCTCGATAAAGTCATACCTCATCGAAACATCTATTATAATCTCCAAAAGTAATTACTTATCTCTGTTGCTACATGTTTTTGTGTTAGTATGGCTGGCTCTCTTTATTTGCTATGATAAAAATTGTTTTCAGAATTTCTAGCTCCAGGTAAACCTATCGCATCAAAACTATTCTAAACCTTTACTATCACAGGTAAGACTTGCTGAAACTTATCTGTCTGTAAGAGGGATTTTGTTCCTTTAAGTTGTCTCTTATTATTAGAAGTGTTTCAGAGAAATCTTTGTGGTTTTAGATCGCTTCTACATGCATCCTTAGGGCAATTTTCAAAGACAGTACCTACATTTTGACCCAAACATGAAATGATTGAGGAAACATTTAAATCTTGAGATTGTGATGTAAAATGTTTACTTAAATCACAGCTGGCAGCACTACCAACAGCCGATGTGAACAAAATAAATTTTTCAGAACTTTATAATGTTAAAATACAGGCAGACACAACATTTGTTGGTCTGGTATTGATAAAGAATATTTTTATTTCTAAGTAAGGTAATGGTAGTCAAAAGTTAGCATGATAGTATGCTAAACATTAAAAAAAGAAGGGTATTTAAAAAAAATTCAATTGTCCCAAATTTAAACATCCATCCCACTCTAAAGGTTAGATTTACTATGAAGATTTTATTATGAGGTAATGAACAAATTCATCCCTTGCTTAATCATTAAAAATATTGAGGGAATGAAACAAACTAATTAAAAATAATAATTTCTGGCTATCTAGAAAACTGGAATTATGTTGATTTATATCATATTTATATCTTTTAAGTAAAAAACTTTAAAATTTACATTTAATGGGTGCATATATCTAAGTGAAAGCTGTGAAAATTGAATAAGACTGGCTGAATTTTAACATTAAACCAGTTTAAAAAATTAAAAAATATATAAATATCTTCTGAGTTTGACTACATTTTATTTCTATCAATTTATCATTAAAAATTCTAAAAATAAACATTGTAAGTCTAAATATATGAAAGTTAATTTATTATAAAATCAGAAGACAGAGGAAATAACAGTGTTACTATAAAATTGCAAGATAAAAATAAAAAATATACATGTTACATCTCTTACAAGTAATGTTTAAACATTATTTAAAGGTAAATTATTTATCAAGTTAATGATCTGTAACCAGGCAATTAACTATATTTATTCAATCTATCACTTAAAATCCCTTAAAAGAACACGTACAACCAATAAAAATGACACAAAACTGCATAAAATACAGTTAAGTGATTAACAAGAACAAGCATAATGTTTACAATTAATGAATTTATAAAAAGGAATAAGGTTAGTGCAAGTTTAAACAGCTGTAAAAATTTACTATACATAATTTTTAACAATAAGGAACATTTTAAACTAAACATGTGACACAATGCCATTCAACTGAACAAAGAGCATGCGCATGCACACACACACACACATACACACCCTAAATAAAAACCACAATGTGATAAAGATTTCCTTCAAAGCAGTTTTGTAAATTAACCTGCAATCAATGTTGAAATTGCATTGGCTATAAAATAATGAAACAGATGTTCACATTCACTATGATGTTAACACTTATTCTGATTCTTTCAAGACAATTTTGAAAATGACACTACCTTTGGCTGGCAATCTATCTGATAAATTACTCACATCAGTTTGACACTCGTTCTTTCTCATACATTTCACAACTTGAGATAACTAATTAATTGTAGAAGTAGATGACTCGATGTTTATCATACAGACATTTTGACTACAAATTTGAATTAAGTATAATATCTTTATATGAAACCCTACTCAAGCACACAAGGGGAACCACTACGCTAAACTCTGTGAAGGAAACAGCTCCCCAACCAGAAACAGAACAATGTTACAGTATAGTATGGCATGTACAGCCAATATAGTATCTGATGAATCATGGATGCTATATGTTGAGAGGATGATCTACCCACAAGACTGATTCAGGAGATTGTTAATATTTACTGCCTTTTTAAGAACCAACCTCATTTTCCTTAAGGAATAATACTAATCAAAAAATGGAATGACTTGCAAATTTAGTATACAGCAGCAGGAGTATACTAACGAAAGTGGGAAACTTTGTGATTGATTGATTGATTTGCATGGCATTTCTCCCGCCACCACCCCATTCAGTCGCCCTAAAGCATAAAACCAAATGTTTATGTCACAAACGGCTACTGAGCCTCGAATCAGTTTAGCGTGGGCAGAGCATGAGCAGAAAAAGCATGGTACTACACCACTCGCTTGCGTGTCTGCACCATTGAAAAGCGGCTCTCTTATGACAGACAGCAGATGATAGAAAATATCCGGGTCAAGCTGGTCAATCCCCGGTGCCTTTCTCAGTGCCATTCGAGAAACCACTCGGTCTATATCTACGGGTCCACAGCCCGACCATCCGACCACCAAACCCCCATCGAACACTGGACAGCACGTGCAATGGCTTTGGCCGGTAACATGCAACCTTGGCGCGAGCTGCCAAGGGCTGTGCTGCAACTCGCGCATGGAGTCTTGTCAAAACTTGAGTTTGGCTTCCTTGATGTCATGAACGTACTCATTATGGGTGTGCCGGTAGATCCGCAGATACTCAGCGCGCATGTCATAAACGATAATCCCTGTTAGGGGGCGATGCTGATATCTTCTCCTAGCCGACCTAACTCTTGCATGCAGCACGCTCAGGTCAGAGGACCACCACTTTTTCCTGGGTTTCTGCCTGCGTTTAACAGACTGCTGCCCGGAAGCAGCGGTCATGACGGCTCCAGGCACTCTCCGGTCAACGGACTGGCCACTACCTAAGGGTCCGTCCATTAGCCGAGGTCGCGGTAGAACCCTTTAGCAGCCAGTCTTGATGGCCCGGCCGAATTGTTCAGCCATCAATTCCACCTCCTCCCTCCCAAGGGAAACTTGGTGAGAACAACTTCAAAGTTAAATTACTTATTCAATGTTAAATTCAGGATAATTTTTCATTAACAGGGCTAAACAAAGGGAAATTTTTAGCATGAATGCTGGTTTCCTTTTTTCAGTTTTTTTTTTTTAAATATATGAATAGACCAATTTTACAAAAGTAAATATTAATTAATTTAAAAAAAGTTTTCTTCTCCCATATAATTAAACTATAGAAATTCTTAAAAGTTGTTTAAGGCAAGGCCTATGCAAAAATTGAGTTAACGGGCTCTCAATAAATAACCAACTTTAAATGAAGAGATAAATCATTCTATGACCTTTCAAGAATGTGCATTAAAGGGAAACCTTCATTTACAAAATTTAAGAGAATTAAAAAGATATTAAAATCCTATCGGAAAAAAATGAAATATTTTCATTAAGGTTATACATCCACATCCCTACAACAATCCTAGAAGTGTAGGGTATCTTCAGGGTTATACATCCCTATAACACTCCTAGAAGTGTACGTAATCTTTAGGAATTCTTGAACTGATAATGTATGAAGCCAACATTAAAAAAAAAATAAACACAGGTTTTAAAGTTATTATATTATTTTTGTTAAAAAAATTAAACTTAAGTTCTATTAACCAAAGACTCTATCTAAATGAAATAAATTCAATGAGAAAAACTGCTTTTTATCAAAATTCATTCAAGTGCAGCTGACCAGAATTTCAAAAAACAGATGTTTTTTAAAAAAACTATAATTTTTAAAATGAGTTTCCTTTCTGATTTTGACTGATCTAAAATACTACATTCTTATCAAAGATCAGTTATAAAAAAACGAATTCAAATAACATAGGCATACTCATTAATCTCATAAAAATTTGTAATCGTTTCATGTAAGAAATTCATATTAATTTCTACAAATTGATATCCATTGTATGTAACGTGGGGGTAGAACTGACAGATTCCTTTACAAAAATTGTAAATCTCTTCAAAACAAACAAAGATCATATTTCCTACTTTTTTAATATAAAACATCAATTTTTAGTCTGAGTGTACTATTCAGACAAATTACAGGTATAATGTTTGAGAAAAATATATGTCATATATTATATAAACTTATAAATTTTATTAAGTACATTATATTAGGAAAAATTAATTTTACGATATAAAACGGTATTATAAGTAATTAATTATAAGTTAATCATACAGAGCACATTAAACTGGTATTCATGCAACTGAATATGATGTGTTTTTTATACACATTTCTTACTATCTTTTATCTGTTAAATTAGCTGTCAGTATTTTTAAATGCGATAAATGTGTTGATTGTTGATCAAATATTAATTCCATCAAAGAAAATTGTAGTACGAAATTGAAGTTATATATAATTTTTAATAACAGTTTTATCTATGCTAATGTTACAAAATTAAAAAATACAGGTAGATTATTTATTTTTAGATTTGAAATGTTTTTTATACAATCCGCAGACAAGATGGTATTAACTAGGATAAGATGGTATTTGAAAATGTGATGCTTTAGGAAAATGTGCAGAATATAGCATAATAGTTGTAAAGAGCAATTAATAATGTGGAAAATGCAAAAATTAAAAAAAAAATGTAAGATGGTAACAATTAATCAAAGGAAGTAAGAATGTTTATTATTAAGAGAGAAAAATATTCTACTGCTGAGGCTTTATATGTGTGAAAATTTCCAATTTCCAGTATGATAAGGGACTAAAATAAAGATTTGTTTAATTACAATTTTAAAGTCAGTTTTTCTTAGGTTTGTAAAGTTAGGCATATAAAATAATTTATAATTATTAGTAAACTGAGAATTGAAAAATAAATTTACTTTAGTTATCTTTAAATTATTATTACTATACATGACATATGTGTCTTGTTAATAATGTTCTTGTTGAAATTGTTGCATCATACTTTTTTTCTTATACTTTTCTACATGCTCTTGTTTATAGTAACAGAAATTCAATAAATCAAGTAAATTAAAGTCAATTTATGTTGCATTAAATTTTTTATTTTATTTGAAATCTATTCCCTTGTTACTTTTTTTTTATATAACAATAAAAACATTAAGAAGTTTATGCTGTTAAAAAGTAATATCTTTAATCCAGAATTTTTCCTGTTTTCCTAGTATTCCTATGAAGAATACTATAACAAAGAATTAAACATCAAAACCACTTTTTTACAGAAAGTTTAACTTAAGATTTGTCCCAATTGTATCACTGTTATAAATTAATATAAAGAAGCAATAAATATAGAAATAAATTTATAATTCCGGAATACTTTATTATATTCTAGTGAATTCGAAGTATTATTTTAAACATAAATAATTTTTTTAAATTTTGTTAATAGTTTTACAAACATCCAAGGATTAACCAGAGCAAAACCTACAGGATCCCATAATTAAATGAGTAAAATTAATTTTATAGTGATAATTAATATGTTAAGTTGTAATAATAAAAACCTAACACTTTCATCAATTTTCAAATGAATCTGAACTCACCCTGAACTTGCAAGCGAAGACACCCTCCATGTGACAGTTTTGGTCGCCATGCCACCCCCTTCGTACCTTTTTTTGTTTTATTTAACTTCTGGGACCACTGTTAGGTATTGCTTAAGAGAATGAGATGAACGATTTGTAGTGTAAGTGAAAATGCCATGCTTGACTAGGATTTGAACCCAGGACCTCCGGATGAAAGGCTGAGATGCTACCACTAACGTCACAAGAGGCTGGTGTACCCCATCCATACCTAGCCCTTATGGGCTTTACTAGAGATCATCTTTAATACCTTGGCATTATTGGTATGAATATGAACTATGAATACCTAGATCTAGTATTGATAGAAATCCTAACATCTTGCTAGCAAAAATTAATACCACCTTAAACCACATAAAAAGGGTAGCCTAATAAAAGATTTATCCAATATAAACATAAGGCATATAACTATCAGGGCTTTCTACTAAATAAATGATAAATATTAATTACTGGTTTAAAAAATTTCTGATACCGAATATTAAACAGGTATGATGAAATCTAATATGCGTGATGAAATAATATTGTTAAAGCATAATTACTATACGTTTATGTGTTAAACAATATAAGCCACAGCTTTTGAGGAATTTCTAAAAATCTTTTAAGTTACACTACTTTAATTGTAATACATATTTATAAATTGAAGGGAATAACAACATTTTAAAAAGTTTGTTTATTTATCTTAATAGAATACTAAACCTTATGATTTATAAACCTAGGTAAATAAATGATTCAATGTTTTGCAAACAGATATTACATGGCCTGTGCAGTGCATTCTTACACATTCTATTAAGATCTCAAGGATAATAATTAACTCTATAAGGAAAGGGCCTCTAATCACATACAATTTGGTAATTCATAAAAACTTCTCAAGGCAAAGAAAAAAAACTGAATTGTTTTAAACATCTGAAACTTATACAAGTTAATCTTTCATTGTGTACATAAAGTTAAATTTTAAATGCATTTTCTCAATATATGTAAAAACAACGACAAAACTTCATAAATTCATTAAAAATAAAATTATTTAAAAAAATTCTATTAATTCTTAAAAAGTAAATTAAAAATAAAACCTCGTGTACAAAACAAATAACCTGTCTGTACTAAACATGGTGTAAATAACGGAAAGAAGATTATTTAAAGAAACATTACAATATAAACATGTGTGAAAAAAATAATTTTATTTCGTGTAAATCATGTAACTGCTAGGAGGCTTAGTAATATAGATAAAAAAAATGTGTATTACTTCAGATAAGCAATACGTGAAGATTAGAGTAACTTTCACTTTCGATTATTTATCTAGACTAAGTACTAAATAATTGGTTAAAACTTAAGAATTAAAACATTTAAAAATCATAATAATAAATTCATATCCTTACAAAATAATGTTTATGTCTAACTATGCAACAAACACGTCAACCCTCCTTACTGGAACACGTAAGAACTAACTCTAGCCGTGAGCGTTTAAGGCTTTTAAATGAAAAGAGAAATCAGCTGTTGAGAAATGGCGGCTAATTTGGATTATTTTCTCATACAAACAGTCATTAAAATGTACCTTTAATAAATTAATCATTAAAAATATTTCTGGTTTATACTGTGTTTTTAAATTGGCTAATAAACATGTTTATATCCATTTTATGTAAACTGTAATTTTTACAATATGAGAGAAGATTTAATAGAGAACATTATACATATATTTTTTGAAATTAAATTCTCAATTTTATCACTTCTGATCATACTAGTGAGTTATTTTTTTATTTTTTGTTAAATCAATTTTTATTACTTTTTTATTTAGGACTTATATGTGCTTTTACATGAATTTATGCATACACAAAGAGAATTAGACATATGAATTAAGTGAAAAATATCAGACACTTGCCAGGAATCAAATTCCAGCTGATCTGTGGATACCAGTGGTTTTTGGACCACCGTTAGGTATTACTTAAAAGGATGAGATGAATGATTTGTAGCGTGTGTGAAAATACCATCCCTGACCAGTATTGGTCATCTTTGGTGGCTTGGTTTCAATTAACCACACATCTCAGTAATGGTCGACCTGAGACTGTACATCTCATTTACAGTTATACATATCATCCTCATTCATCCTCTTAAGTAATACCTTACCGTGGTTCCAAAGGCTAAACAGAAAAAAAAAGAATGAGAATTCCAGCTAATCTAGAAGACAGGAGCTAATTAGTTTTGCAAGTTGTACAGGAATTTTTTATTCACATCTTTAAAAACTTACTGTGTAAAAGTTTTCCTTGGAGTTAATCATTTGATATTATTTGAATATTAAAAACCATTCACTCCTTTAGCAACTTCCTTTTTGAAAACAGGGTAGAATCCAGCAGCAATTGTCTTATTAAAAAATACCTTTTTGGTTAACCTCTAAATTGGCTGTCTTACACACAACTTATGGCAAGGGTCTGTCATTTTTTATGAATAAATTTTCATTCATTCTATTTTCCTCATTAAATTACACATTTAAATGCATGCCAGAGTTTGTAAATAAAAGTAACATCAACCTAAAGAAAAAGAAAACCCAACCTGAATGCATTCAGAGAAAAGGTGGTCTGTAAATTAATTTTTTAGCTGTTATGCAAAACCTGAACAGAAAAATGGGTTCTAGAATAAAATGTAAAAAATATATATATATATTTTTTTAAATAGTAAATGAAAACATCATTTACTATTTAAAATATGGCCCACTCCCAAAATGGGCTTCCATAAGGTTTTTCTGAAGCTATTATGAAGCTCTTTTGTTAAACGTGTTCCTAGTGATACCTTAGTTGACGTGATTAGGAGAACTCTTGAGTACATACTCTAATAAATTAAACAAATATATCGGAATCAAATATTACCTCAAATGAATAACAACCGTTAGCATCTGGATGCTCCAAGCACAACACAGATGAATAATGAAAGCATCTATTAGATCTGTTAGTGTTTAAATACATTGTAGCCTCAGAAAACATTTATGGAAATACATTTGGAGAATTATCGGATAAAATTAAATAGCACATTAGAGTAGCTCATCTACAAAGAAATAATTAACTTAAGTTGAGCATATTGTTATATATATATATATATATATATAGCATCATCTGAAATAACTGTGCTCAACACAAATATTCCTGCATAATTTTTATCATATCACAAAGTTTAATACAGAAAAATTATTTCATATAGAATGAAGTAGAACTATATTTTCTATTACAAATTTATGAGTTACAAGTGAGGAGCTAGTTAATAATACATACATTGCACATAATTACAATATATAATACAATAAAACCCATAATTGGTTATTAATAATTGTCTAGGAAAATAAAAATAACCATGTTGTTGTACGCTAATACACTTATACCAATAAGCCAAAATAAGAAATAACCTTCACTACATTCCTTAATTTCAAACTTGAAACAGCATAACAAAATATGTTCCCTAATTTCTGATAAATATTATTAATAACTAGATTACTTTCCAACGAATATAGTTATATGTTATCACATTTGATACGGGTTGATAGGTTTGACAGGTTGGTAGAGTGACAGTTAAATAAAAAAATGTTGCCTGCATGAGTTAAAAACTTTGCAATTAAAAGAAATGAAACAAACGATCATTTTTATGACTATCAGATAACTTAAGAACAATTTTCTGGATATAATTCATATTTATCAAGATTATAAACAAGTCTGAAACATTTACACGAGGAAAGTTCAATTTGCACTAAAATTGAAAATTTTTTCAATATTGCATTTATAATGCAAATATAATTCTCCAGAATCATTATTTCATGATAATCTAAAATGTGAAATAGAAGAAGAATGAAAATAAAATTTACACCTTGTTTTGTAAGTGATTTTTTTATTTTTATAACAGAATCAGAGGTTTACTAAAGATATAACTTTAGTTTAATTTTAATATCAATTAGAGGGTAATCTAAATTCTCTATCCATCTACATCAGTCTAAGAAAAGAAATTCAATAAGAAATTTCAAATTAAAAATTACATATTTTTGAATGAGGTTTTCCAGAATTAGCAAGTGTAAGAATATCAAGCGACTTTGCCATGTATATAAAAGAGGTGTATGTTTTGCTACTCCAATAGTTCTCGTTAGGGTTATTTGTATATAATGGCTGGTTGACAGGTGTATTCCAACAAACCTTATATGTGTTCCTGAAATTAGATGTAGCACTCACTATCATTTAGGTGTGGGTATTCTTCCTTATTAAGGATTTTGCAACTGAAAATTTGTCAAACATTTCTGATTATTTTCTTTATAATGTTATTTTTAATTTTACTAGTTATCTTAACTATGCAGTTTGTTCGTAGTTACACTGAACTGGCTATTTTTTGTGGGATGTTCTTTTAGAACAATGAAGGCACTGGATTCTATGAAAAATCCAGAAGTATAAGGGGTGAAAAACAAAGATCTCTCTTTGTAACAAGCTCTCAATAATATTGTTATCACTAGAAAGCTCACCTGCAGAAGAAATAATCATGAAAGCATTAATATATTCAAAATTATCAATATTTACTATTTATTCCCATATCATATAATTTGTGTAAAACATTTCAAAGAAAATTGAATCTTAACAGTCTTCTGATATTGATAAAAATGTCAAAATTCTCCTTTTGGGCGATATGAATTCAAATTTATAGCTACGAAAAACAAAAATCATCAGTACAGCTTCTTCTGATCTAAAAAACCATTTGTTCCTCTGAAATCAATTGTAATCCTACAACTATAATCAATTTAATTAGTTTATTTCAGTTAATCAAAGAAAATATTTTAGAAATATTGTTAAAAATAACAATTCCAGTACAATTTCCCATTATAAAAAACTGCCTTTTTTATGCAACAAGCAAAATTCTTAATTTACCTTATCCAATTCTGTGGTAAAACTTCAGATTGAAATATTTATGAAATAAATTTAGTGGATAATAATGGCAAACTACTTCTCCCAATCGCATATCGGTATAGGATAGTCTGTCCTATATCTATTTTGAAATTTTTTTATTAATTTTCGTATAGATCATTTACACTATTTTCAGATAGACTACTTATAAACTGAGACTTACTTATATTTTCATAATAAAATAAGTTTGTTATTTTAATAATATTTTTGTAACACTTTTTACTATTAATAGAAGCCAATGTTAACTAATAATTATTATTTTTATTATTCTATTAAACACTACAGTTATAATTGACAATCTTCCAGACTAGATAATCTTAGAAAAACAAGCTTTTTTGATGTTTTTTTATTTATTTAAAGAATGCATTCTTAACACTTTCACTGCCGACTTTTCATCGGTATATTAATCCTCCGTGCTGAATTATTTTTTTGTTTTTAAAACACTTAGGTATACTGGTTATCAACATTTATATATCTTGGATTTTAAAAAGTTCGATTATGTTTTTCGGGGTTTTCAGATAAAAGATTCCCGTGTTGACGTAAGATTTTCGTCTCACGGAAAACAAAAAAGCACTGGTTTTATACCGTCCGTACTGGAAACTTACTCGCGCGTGGTAGAGCGTAATCGTAAATTTCTTACTTGTTTATGCTAATAATTTATGTTAAGTGATTTTTGAGTTTTTTAATTAGATAAAAATCTTTTATTTCTTCGTTTTATTAAAAAGAAAGGCCTACGTTTATAGATTTTACTTATAAAAAGCCTGTATTAAATTTACGTGTAATAAATCCTCAATTTATTCGTAAATCAGTAATTGATTTAGAATTCTTTATTTAACTTTTCTTACAGTTAGATTAAATTACAGTTTATTTTCATTTGATTTCATCAATCATCTGACTTATTTATGACCTAAACCAGTCAATACTAACTGAAATAAAAATAATTTATAAATAAATCTATTTGTTATTAATCTATCATCATTCGAAATTGTTGAAAGTTCACGTAAATTTAAAATTCCACAAAAAAAATCCGGTTCAATGTAATTACGAACTGTACAAAAACTGTAACAAAATATAAACAAACGTGTCTGATGCGCTTAGATACGATATCGAGTTAACAGTAACATGCTGATCCTCACCAGTAGAGATAGAAAAGCCGCTGTACTACAAATAATGTATTTCTTCAAAAGTTCTACTCATTCATTTTCAGGGAAAATACATACATTAAATATATTGTCATATCCATGAATATTCCAAAATACAATGTCGATTTTATTATTAAAAGTGTTTGATAACGAGTGAAGAGTACGTCACAATGTTATTCAGTTTTTGTTTTACGAGGTGAGGCAAGTTTTAAAAACTGATATCATTTATGCAAATCTTGTAGTTTTCTTTTTCTGCTAGGCTGTACTGCAAATGAACACATCAGAATCAATGTTGTATTCAAATTATGAATCCAAGGCAAACTGGCTCAAAAGTGGAAGATCATGCTAGCAAAAATGTCAGACTTTTTGCCAGCAAGACTATTTTACTAGCTACTTCTTTCTTTTTCATAACCGCTTTAGAACTGTCATCTTTTCTTTCAAAAACTCCTTTCGTTATTATACACAAATGATTTATAATATCTGTAGATCCAAGTTCCTTCCTTTTTTTGAAAATGTTAAAGGGTTAAAAATCCATCAATATTTTTATTAATATACATGATAAGATTGTTAACAGGTGAACCTAAAAAAAAAGAAAAAATATATTTTTTAATCTTCTACAACAATAGAAATCGAGCTTTTTCATTCGTACTTATAAAACTTAAAAAAATTGGATCATGAAGTGAACTTATTTTTTAACATTAGCCAATAATAAAAGAAATAGTTTGCTTTCATTTAAATAAAAACTTAAATCTAGCAATCTTTACTATTTAAAAATATAGATCCTCATTTCCAGCAAAAGGGAGATGGTTACATTTACATTTATTTTACATTTTGTGGGTACTGTAATAGTAAATTATTTTTTTCTTACTTTTGGCATTTCAGTTTACTATTTCCATTAATGAGATTGGTTACATTATGTTTGAAACTTGAAAAATTGAAAGAAATCTTTAATTTCCAGCTGATTAATTAACCCAGACACGATACTAGTTTGGTGGTTGATAAGACTGGAAATTTGTCACAGATGTATTTAATACATTTTCTTTCTTCTGGTAAGGCTTTGACAAATTGCTTCATCAAGCCTAACTTGATATGCAAAGGTGGAAGGAGAACTTTATTCGGATCTGTGAGAGCTTTTCGGAGCACATCTTTGGCTTAAGGTTCTAATGAAGCTCGTTTTGGCCAATCTTTCCTTATCCAATGATTTTCTCTGTCTCTCCTATCTCATTTACACAAAAAACAAGGAATCTTTGTGTATCATCTTTGCTGTATGCCAGGAGCATCGATATTATTTTGAGATCGCCGCACTAATCCACTTATGATTGTCATATTTAATTTTATCGAGAACGAATTCCAAATTATGGTAACCCTCTTTTAAATGGACAGCATGTCCAACGGGGTTTGACGGATATATATTGCCTGTAAAGAAAGACAACTTTGAGGCTTCTTTTGGACGATCTATGAACAGTCTCCAATCGGTACTTTCGTACGGAATGCTAAATCGCGTCAAATGTCCACGTACACAAGCTCAGAAGACTAATTTTTCTTCTTCCGAAAAATATGGAAGAAAATCCTTTTCTTTGTACCCGAACCAGGAAAATAAGATGCCAGCAGCTAGCAGATTCTTGTCATTAAGCCTCGAACCAAGCAATTCTGAATTTTCTTTGGTCAGATGTAAGTCTTGAAACAAATCGTTTAGTTCAGACTGTGAGTAAAGCTCTGGTACACAGCTATCTTCGTGTTCGTACTCCTCGATGTTATTTTTTTTTAAATCACTTGTGAAACCGTAACTTCAGGTAAATTTTCTGGTAGAATTGACACTGGTACGTCTGGACCATGAGGAACCGGGCGTAAAGCGGATGGCATATTTGGATAGACCATTGTTTTTATTCTTCAAATAGAAACCGTGAACACAAGTCGAAGAAAAGTAACAATCATCGGTCTGATTTCGTGGATCTCGCCACACTACTGAAACTCCAAATCTGAACACTTCTTGCTCACCCTTTGACCACCGTCTAAGTCCTTCAAGACATGTGTAGCAAACGTAGTGAGTTGCCCAAGTTTTGTTTTGATCTACTATTTTCACTCTGAAATATGTGAGAAACACTTGTCGAACGAAACTTGTTATATATTTTTTTGTCTTTCCATCATTAACTCACCACAAATGTAACAAAAAGAATCTGCAGAATTTTTGCAGCCTCTTGAAGCCATTTTGAAAACGGAAAGTTTGAAATATGATGACAGTTATTTAGTCTGGTTTTACATCAACAAAAGTCATTGGTGAAGAAAGGCCACAGTGTGTTCTACACAACTGTGTTGTTATTCCCAATTTTATTGTGTTACAACAATGTGTGCATATATAAAAGTTGTAGCATCACAGTGCATTCTGCCAAGTAAGTTGAAATACCATTTATGTGGATTCATAGAATCACAAAATGTAAGATGCCATACAATCGCAGAAGAACTCATTCTATCATAGATATATATATGGCGAATATTATGACTGGTGAGTCTGGTGGGAGGGCTAGTTAAAAATTATCTACACTTTTGCCATAAAGTATGATATATCTTCAATGCTGTCATACAGCCTTCTGTGCACGCATGCTTAGAGTTAGTTCAACTGTCATGACGTGTGCGACATTTGATCCTGATTGCATCGTCTGCCTTCTGGCTATTACAGCGTAAACATATCCACTCCGCTAGCTGTTTGCACCAAGGAGGAACAACAAGCGGTGAACCGATTCCTCTAATTGAAGGTGTGAAAGGGGTTGAAATTCATTGTAGACTATCACAATACAGGGACAGTACTATATCAAGGAAATGTGTTTTTGTGGATCGTAAATAAAGTTTAAAAGTCGCCGGATGAGTGAGAGGCATGAAGGAGCAGGACGCCCGTCAACTTCCACCACGGACGACAAGATTCAGCAAGCTCGAGAGATATTTCTGGTGAATAGGCGAGTTAGCATCGCTGAGGTAGCGTCTTCTTTGAGCATCAGTCATGATTTTGTCCATCAAATCATCCAAAACGAGCTTGGCTTCCAACACGATATAACTCATCTGTGTATGAGGGAAATTGTATTCAATGTTTATGATTTCTTTTTACAAAACAATGACGGAACCGGAATAGTGAAGAAAACTGAAGTGCTGAATACGGTTGTTCAAGCGACAAAAGTATCAAAACGAACGATCTAAAGAATTATAGTAGAAGGGAAATCAAATGAAACTGATAAGCCATCCGTGTTCGTTTCGCCGAGAAAACGCGTAAATCGCCCCCGTACTGTGTGCAATTTAGATTTGCTTGAAACGTTTGCTTTGAGGCGTTTAATAAATAAATTTTATGTAACCGAAAAATGCGTTCCTGCTGTGTAGAGAATTATGCAAAAAGTCCGCGAAAGTGAAATTAATTTCAAAGGGAGTAAAAGATCTTTCAGGAGAATATTACGTAAAATGGAATTTAAACGGAAAAAAACAGGTGACAACCGGAAAACCCTAATAGAACGGCATGACATTAAAGTGCAAAGATTGAAATTTCTACGACAAATTTCCCTGTTTCGCGAAGAAGGAAGACTGATTCTACACGCAGATGAAACCTACATTCACACTAGTTATGCGACACCAAAATTGTGGGTAGACACAACAAAACCTTCATGAGGGACTGAAAACACCAGTATCCAAGGGTTCATTATTAATAATTGTTCCTGTCGGCTGTAATAAAGATTCATTAATAATACTTTACTTATGTATGAATCAAATAAGAAAGGATATTACCCACAAATCGATGAATCCCGAAAAGTACACGAAATGGTTTCTGTATTCTAAACTTGTCACCTCGCTCGGTCATTGTACAATGCATCGTATCACAACGTTCTACTACAAAAGCAGCCAAATTCTAACTCTTTAAAAAGCGATCTGATAAAATGGTTAGCCGAAAACGAATTAACTGTTCTCCAAACTATGACAAAAACTGAATTATATGATATAAAGTTACACAAGGAAAATCAAAAGAAATTTCTAATAGATGACATTTTCGAAAATTATGGTCACACAGTTCTACGGTTGCCGCCTTATCACCTTGATTTAAATGCCATTGAAATGATTTGGAGTCAAGTGAAAGAGCAAGTAGGTAAAAGAATTACAACTTTTAACATGTCGGACGTTCTAAAGTTAGCCGAAGAGGAATTTCATAACATGTCTGAAGATGAGTGGAGTAATATCTGCGAGCATGTTTTCAATGCTGAAAACAATACATTGAACATGGATTATATGATGTGAACATCAACAATTTTGTGATAAATGTGAATTCAGAATCGGACACGAGCTTTTTAGAAAATACCGACGACAGCGACTTCGGAATTTGCGAGCTACAGCAATAAAGTGAATAAAAAAAAAGTTTTAAAGTACTTTAAAGTAATAATATTGATTAGGATACTAAACTAGTTTTAATTAAATAGCATCATATGTATTTTTTGTTGTAACTATCATCTATATTAAACTGATATTCCATTAAATAGTATATTTTATATTAAACTGACTTCCATATCAACAATATGAAAGTTATAAATAACAGTTACTGTTTCTATAACACAGTTATATCCTTGATGAAACCCCATATAGAGAAAATACTAGACATAAGTCCAGTGACCTCAGTGACCAGTCTTTTGTGACCAATCCACAATAAATCATTTTCAATCTAGGAAATTTCCATATAGTCTAATATGACAGAGCACCATTACTGTATAATATGTTAGGTTATAAATGTTGGTAGTTGAGGATAGACAAATTTCCCAACATATCAAGGCAAATTTTGCTAGTCACAATTTTAGTTCATGAAAGAAAAATGTGCCACACACATTACACATAACACATTACCTTTCAGGTTGTTTCTAATATGCTCAACATTAAAATGCAGGTTTTCCTCAGATTCCGTTGTATTTATTTAACTTGATAAATGAAAAATAGCCTTATCGGAAAGAGTAATTTTATTAAGATAATTGTCATCTTCCAAGCAATCACGTAATAGTTAAATTCTTATGAACAAACCTATCATTTTGTTGGATTGACTGAAGTAATTGAAGTTTGTAAAGATGAATTTTTGTTTTCCTTAACTCAATATGACATAATGACAACACAACAGTTTGTCATATAGTTTTGTGCAAATTGTGAATAAATAACATTAATAATGACTGAATAAAATGCTCGTTTGACATTTTTGCCAGATATACCAGTTGCCCGTAACTTTTCTTGTGTTCAACCTTTCATACTATTCACAAATGGTAGGCCATAAACTTTTACACAGTGATCTAAACTTATGTTAAACAAATGTATCTGCATTCATTTCTATGAAACACTCAACGTGCGACAATTTCTTTTGAACATTCGTGGTTACTACTGAGTGACTTCTGCTTAGGCAATCAGGTGGCACCACAAGTCATCTCTACATGACCAGGAATGCTATCTGTGAAACGTTTTGAATATTACCCTTAAATAAAAACCACTCATAACATGTGGTTCTATATTTTAATAGGTAAAACTTAAAATTGTAAAATTTTTATGGACACTATTTTGTATGGTTTCTCATCTAAAGGTGAAATTTTCCACTAACTGTTTACAGG
This sequence comes from Lycorma delicatula, assembly GCF_047948215.1. Taxonomy (NCBI): domain Eukaryota; kingdom Metazoa; phylum Arthropoda; class Insecta; order Hemiptera; family Fulgoridae; genus Lycorma; species Lycorma delicatula. The sequence goes on from NC_134462.1 coordinate 90,825,678, forward strand.
AAGTGAGCTGTGCTTTAATCAACTGCAGTTCCTATGATACCACAATAACTCAGAATTTTACATCACTAAGAACTATAGAACTTAACAGAATACTTTACTTCGATTGGAAAAAAATCAGAAAAGGAGGTTTTTATCTAAACCTGCATTTATTGACCTTTTTAAGCCCAAGGACCAGTAAAATGTCTCAAAAGTTCTATGGACCACTAAGCTATGTAGGCTCTAATTCAGCATTCATGTTTTGCTAGCATATATAAGTATAGGAACATAAGTAGACTTAAATGCAGCCATCTTGTGTTTACACTTACTTCTTTTATGTTCAGTAATCATCTGGTTAGTGCAAAATACAACTTTCCCTCCTGCAGACACTCTAGAACATATTTCCTCCTCCATTCTATCATTACTAGCAAAACCCAAATATATGGATTCACCCTGCTCCAATTGACATCCATTTAGGTCAGTATTTATAGCTCTAATATTTTTAAAGATCAACAAGACTTTAGTTGTTTCAATACTTATCTTCATATTTATTTTTTCCAGTTCCTCACTCCAGACCATTAGGTTAAACACTAAATTTTCCTCAGATTTTGTAATTAACACCAGATCATCCACATATGCTAACTTAATGTATATCCTGCTTCCATTCTCCAGTGTCCCATACGAATTTCCTTTCTCTGTGCATGCAATCATTTAGGATGCTATCTAGCATAATATTACATCACTTGGAATAAAAATTTTGGTACAAAGTTGTTGCTCATATACAAATTTAGCAATCTTTCCCCACTATTATTTAAATTTCTTCTCTGTATTTAGCCAAAACCTGCATTCCTGAGACTGGATCACTCCCCACTCTAGCATTAAGATCTCCCATCAGAATTAACTCTCTTACAGCCTCATCAACAGCAAGTTGCAATTGCTCATAAAATTCATCCTTGACTTCAACAGATTCATCATTGCAAGGCACATATGCTACCACAAAAGTCAATAAATTTTACCCCCGTGTTATATGGATAATCATAATTCTATCATTCACAAAGTTCCAACCCATAATGTTCTCTCTCTCATCCCCATTCACTACCAACCCCACTCCATTCCTAGGTCTCTCTAGTGTGGCATCCAGTGTACTTTAACAGATAATCATCCTGAAAATCAATGCAGCCTTGTCCCTTTTTCTTAATCTCTATTTTTTCTTAGGTTCTTTATCATTGTTAATTCGCTTATTAATTCAACCTCTTTCCTCTCCATACCACTGACATTTCACATTCCACAAATCTTAGTTTCTCACATTCAATTAATAATCTTTTTATTCCAGTCTGACTTTTTTATTCTTCCACTTTTAGTATTCTATGTTCAGATTCTTAGGGAACTGGCCCAATACATCCAGTTATTGTCATTATATGTCCAGGCATACATGTAAAAAGTTGCTTCAGCAAACCTAGCAAATGCTTTAATTTAACTATTTTCTGAGATTGTCCAATGTTCTTTACCCATTCAGGTTGCACTTAAATGACTATAGAGGTTAATATTGGAGTTGGAGTGAGAGGCTATGAGAATTCAGTATTATTATACCAAGCATCATCACTCCACTTTGCCAGAGCTGAAATTTCCCTTGAGTAAACTCCCAGGGCCCTTTGTTTGGATAATTTTCATTGTAATTTAAGTCTGTCTGTGGACCAACTGTCTCATCATCTCAGATCGCAAGTTGAGAATCGCTAATCTACATTATTAAATACTGTAAAACAGAGTGATTTGATACCCTGTGGTGAAGTGATAAAAATTGTATGTTTTTGTTTTTTGAGGTTTTTCCACAAACTGTTTGAATAAACTTAGTTTGAAAAGGTGTTTTTTTTGACCAGCTGGAATCACTATCATCTGTAACTTTCCTGCCAATTTTGCTATGAAGTTTGTAACCTCAGCTTTTGAGGTTTTAAAGTTGTTTTAACTACAAGAAACTTTGTTTGAAACAGTTCTGCAGTGTTGGCAACTTCATTTTTTGTGAAAAGGTAAGTCATATAGTTAGAATCAGTGACTTAACATTATATTTTTTGTAATTCAAATTGTTTAAAAATATGTATTTCTTAAAAAATTTGAACCCTACCAGCATAGCAGTATAACATACTTAGACATGCCAACATTCTTAGTTAATACAATACTATTTATGTCCTCAGATCAAACACCATGCCATGATTTTATAGAAGGATTACAGGAACAAAACCAAGGAAACTTATGAAAAATGATGACTCAGAAAAAGCTATTAGTGATGTTCAATCAGTGAAGCTTACTTACAGAGATGCTTCTGAAAAATATCGAATTGATAAAATGAAAATATTTCGAAAATACATGAGTGTTCACCAGCAAAAATGTGGAGGGCAAACTATATTATATAATGTGGAGGAAACAGTTCTAACAGGTAGGCCTACAGACAGTTATTTTATAATAAAGAAAGCTTGCGCAATATGATAACAGTGCAGTACCAGTCCCATACAAAGTTTTATACGAATAAATGTTATTTTTGAAGATCTATTAGCATTACCTAATATTAATGATTAAAAAACCTATTTAAAATTTTTTTCAGATAAAACCATCTTGCTTACCGAGTAGGATTTCTACTAAACTATGAGGGTGGTCCAGAAAGTAACTTACATTTATGCCTAGCATGGAGATCGGTGGGGATAAAGTAGCCATCTTCTCGTCAAAACATTTCTACCCTAAGTACGCATCAAGCTGTCATAATGTGTGGACTGTGATTTTCCTACCTTGTTCGTTGTGAATTATTGAAACGTGCGCTTCAATAGGAAATTCCTCGAGTTGTGAGGAGTGTTCAGTGATTAGGTTTTTACTGGCAAAAAACTTCAAACCAATTGAAATTCATCAGCAACTTTGTGAGGTGAACGGAGATGGAATAATGAGTGGGTGGAGAGAGACAGTGGTGCATTCAGTTTAAAAATGGTCACACCAATGTTCATGATAAGGACCGTAGTGGTCGGCCTACTCTTGTGACTGATGAACTGATGATGAAAATCAATGATAAAATTTGTAAAAATCTCCATTTTACGATTACGGAACTCTCGCGTCATTTCCCTCAAATTTCACAAAGTTTACTGCATGAAGTTGTATTGGGGAACTTGGTTATCACAAGTTTTGTGCAAGATGGGTGCCAAAAAGCTTTACGGAAGACCACAAAAAAAAGTGTCTTGCTGCATCACTGAATTTTCTCGATCATACGACAAGAATGGTAACGTACTACTCGATCCTGTCGTAACGGGAGATGAGACATGGGTAAAGCATGTCAATTGTGAGACAAAAAGACAGTACATGGAATGGGAACATATGAGTTCTCCCAGAAAACCCGTACAATGTTTGCAAATGTTGTCAGCCAGAAAGATTATGGCAACTGTGTTTTGGGACACTGAGGAAGTGCTTCTGGTTGATTTCCTTGAACGTGGCAAAACAATTAATTCTGAAAGGTATTGTGAAAGATTAACTAAACCAAGCCGAGCAATATAAAACCAGTGTCGGGGAAAACTGAGCTCAAAAGTGTTTTTCACGATAACGCACATCCGCAAACGACTAATCATGCCCGAGAACTCTTGGATGGTTTTGGATGGGAGGTATTTGATTACCCACCTACAGTCCAGAGCTGGTGCCGAGCGATTTCCATCTCTTTCCAGCGATGAAGACCTGGCTCGCATCACAGCGCTTTGACAGTGATGTAGAACTTCATGCTGGTGTAAACCAGTGGTTGAAATCTAAGGCGACAGATTTCTACAGAGAAGGAATTGAAAAGCTTGTGCATCGTTATGATAAGTGCCTCAATTTAAATAGCAACTATTATTGTCCCTTTGAAATGTATATAACAATTTTTTTTTTCTTTTATTTGGTTGGTTTTTTATTTCAAAACATGAGTAACCTTCTGGACAGCCTTCATACATGGATCTTCTACTTGTTAAAGGATACTTGGAAGGACCATGACAAAATGTAAGAAAGTTTAAAAAACCTGCCAGGAAGATTAGACTGTGTAATTTTTAAAAAGATATAAGAGCAACTGAATACAAGAATGTCACAAAACATAAAAAGATCCCATGCAGTTCTTTATTTCAGGTCTCTTATTACACTAGTATAGAGGTTATTCTTAGTAGAGTGCTCCCGTGCAGTGTTATAACCTGACAGATAATCCATACAGTAAAAAGTTTATCTGTCGAAGAGGAGAAAAATCCGTAGAAAGTAAATGTCAAATCTACAATGTCTATCTATAGTGGAGATGGCCAATTGCTGCCCATATATGTTATCTATGAAGCAGAAGACTTGTACGACTCTTTGGTTGGTTACGATTTTTACAAAAATTGGATGGTTTGGCCAAAAAAATCTTGAAATTGGTTCTTCACCATTGGCCTTACTTACCTTCAAAGACAACCAGGACCAAGAGTTTTAATTGGTGATTATCTCGCAAGTCACTTTTTAGAACCTGTTGTAACATCTTGTATTGAAAACAATATTTCTTTTACAATGTTTTTTTTTTGTTTTTTTGTTTAACCTCCAGGATCACCGTTAGGTATTGCTTCAGAGAATGAGATTAATGATTTTTAGGATGTGTGAAAATGCCATGCCTGAGTGAGATTCGAACCCGGTACCTCTGGATGAAAGGCCGAGACGCTACTATTCGGGCCACGGAGGCCGGCTTTTTACAGTGTTGCCTAAGCATTCTACATACCTAGCTCAGCCACTTCATCTGACTTTTTTTTGACCTCTCAAATGTAAGTGGTGGTTTCTCTTATTAAGAATAGAGAAATCAAGGTAACCCAGGTACACTGAACAAACATAGTAAATTCATTTTCCTCCCATAGTAAAAAAAATTCTTGAGGGAATCAGTGATAAAGCTGAAAGTAGGATTAAAAGCGGTTTTAGAAAAACTGGGATTGATCCAGTTGATTACTACCAAATTTTGAGTCACCTTCTCATCAAAGGAATTAATGTAAATCCTGTCCGTGTTCAAGAAAGTATGGATAATATCGTGTTGGACTTACTGAGGGAGCTGAGATTTAGAAAGCAAAAACCAAAGTCAAAACCGCTAGAAAGGACAAGCTTCAAATCGAGCCAGGGAAAAGTGTACAAAATGTTGGTCACAGTGAGCCAGAATCTGATGAGTTTTCTGATGAGAGTTCATAATTTAATGAGAATGACCCAACCATCAATCACAAAGAAGATATGGATCCAAATGACTCTGGGAAAGAAAAGCTGGAGGATGAATTAAGAGGGGAATAAGAACCCACAGTTGATTATTAGTCTATATATTAGAAATATTTTAAGATGTAAGATTTAATTACAAAACCGATAAGTGCTATGTAAAAATGCCATCCATATCTCAAAATTACAATGGTACTTCTAGGGTTAAAGGAAATAAATTTTTAAAACCCTTCAGAAACCATGGATATTTTCATGTGACTGGACATTGAGGAGTAAAATGTTGTGTAGCCTCATAAAATCCTCCAGCGCTTTCCTACTCTGTAATGATTATTTGTTTGATGATCGATTTGAGTTTCCAAAAAATGTTTTTTGAACTGCAATAAAAAACAAAGTGCCTTAGTATCGTAAAATATACAGGAAAAAAGAAAGGTAACCTTGGTAAAAGTTTTCAACTAGCAATAATCTCACCTCAAATGAACTTCACTGGTTACGATATCCCCACTACGCAAAGTTACGATATGCCACTGCGCACGTGTACTGATGGTGTGAGGAGATTGGGCAGCTGCACAAAAAAGCATGGGACAAGTTGATAAGTACCTAGGTGTTTTATTTGATGAGAAGTTGCTATTTAGCAACCACATTAGGCAAGTAGCGGCGGACACCGTCTCTGTGGTGCACAAACTTAGGAGGATTGCTCGGAAGGATTACGGGCTGTCGGGCCGTCATTTGTACATGGTATAACCGAGATGTCTTCGAAAGTATGACCTCTCATGCTGCATCCGTTTGGGCGCATAGTTTTGAAAGAAGTCGAGCACTTATTCAAAATTTAAGGAGTGCCCAGCGCAGAGCCTTAATCGTATGCACTGGTGTATTTAAAACAACCTCCTATGAGGCTACCACCGTATTGGGAAAGGCTCTTCCAATCAATGTAGTGGTGAAAGTTCGGGTGGCCATGTGGTAGTTGCGAAGAGGTAGGGAGGCCGAGATATTTGGGATGCGGTTTCGAGCTGGGCTTGTACCGGAGCGGAACGGTGATCGCAATGTACTGGTTCTAAATTTCGAACAGTTGCCCATCTTCCGTCTGCGGAAGAGGCTTTACAGCCTCGTGATGGAAGCATGACAGCAAGAATGGCACGCCACAAGTAAGGGTAGGTCCTTGTATACATTTATGCAGGACTTGGGGGATGGTACGCCTCTAGTTGGTTTTTAAGGACAACGGGAGCCCAAGTGCTCTCTAATCACGCGAATTTGAACCAATATTTGTTTCGGTTCCACCTGGCAGCTGATGAGCTGTGCGTCTGCGGGTAGGTCCAGTCGAACGAACACACATCATGTTCGACTGCCCAGCTCTTGGGAGAGGCAGAACTCATGCTACCCTGGAACTTATAGTTCAAGGAGAAAATTGGCCACTCATAAGCGGCGAGTCAATGTGGAATGAGCCGCATTTTCGGACCGTGTGGGAGTTCCTTGATATCGTTGCTTTGTTCAACCGGCATCAGTAAGGGATATAAAACTCCTACCTCTAGCCGTAAGAAGCTACCTTCGAGAAACGGCTGGCCATCGGTGAAGTATAGCTCTAAGTGCTATAATATGATGGACAGGTACTTGCTAGCATTCAGCGATCTAGACGTGGCAGCAAATTGCTGTCCTTCACAGAATAAACTTTAATTTATTGACAAGTCATATATTTTAGTATGTAAACGGGGTGCGCCTACCGATTTTAGTAATATATGACAAGTGAGCGGTGGGGGTACGCAAGCGAGTGGTGTAGCGCACTACGCTTATTCCGCTCACGCAGTTAGGTAAGCTTTAGGAGCTAATTAGGATATTGGTCGCTAAACCGTTTTGAGGAACAGCAGCCTTTTGTGGTACGGACATATTCGGTTTTATGCTTTAGGGCGACCGAATGGGTGGTGATGGTGGTACCAGACAAACCAATCAGTATGACGGGGCGGCGAGTGCTGGAACCCATAACAATATGCATAGAGGATGAGGTGGTCCAACCACGGGACACTGCCAAGTATTTGGGTGTCTGGTTGGCTCGCTGTAGGAAATTCACGCCCCACGTTCGTGAGACGGGGGCTAAAGCTGGACTGTTGGTGAAGCAGCTTACTAGAATACTCGCTAACGTTGGAGGACCCCGGGCATCCAAAAGAAGATTATATGTTCATGTAGTGAACTCGCTGTTATTGTACGGGGTTCCTGTGTGGGACAGTGCCTTAGAAGTTGTGCGCAACAGACGACTACTCGAGGGTGCAGAGGCGTATTGCTCTCAAGACCATCTCGGCGTACACCTCTGCATCAACGGAGGCGGCAATGATTGTGGCGGGAATTCCGCCTCTACAGCAAAAAGTCAAACAACGTGCTCTAAGATATAATGGCGAATCAAGAGTAGAAGCACAGACGGTTTTAATGCGCAATTGGCAACGAAGATGGGATGTGCCCACCAAGGGCAGGTGGACACATCGGCTAATATCCCGCATCGAAGTCTGGGTCAGGAGGAGGTTTGGTGAGATCACCTTCTGACTCACACAGTTCTTGACAGGGAATGGAGTCTTTAGGAACTACGTGTACGGCCGTACACGTAGTTCCTAGCGAGCCTGTCTGCCCGCCCTCGTGGTTAGAGTCAAAAGCACTTCCCGGAGCTGAGTGATGCATTAATGCGTATCCAGCTCCGGGAAGCAGGGGAAAAAAGGATAATCTTGGTAACCCACCGGGTTGGTCTAGTGGTGAACGCGTCTTCGCAAATCAGCTGATTTCGAAGTCGAGAATACCAATGTTCAAATCCTAGTAAAGGCAGTTACATTTATACGGATTTGAAGATTAGATCGTGGATACCGGTGTTCTTTGGTGGTTGGGTTTAAATTAACCACACATCTCAGGAATGGTCGAACTGAGACTGTACAAGACTACACTTCATTTACACTCATACATATTAACACCTACTTTGTTTCAATTCACTCCACCAACCTTTTAAAGTGAAATCCAATGAAAACTATATGGTATATCAAGCCCCCCCCCCAACCCTTCAAGGAATGATACAGAGGTTTTATTATTTTCTTTAAATGGTAAAGGATGTGAAAAAATAAAAAGATAACTCCATGATAAAATATGGAGTCATAAAATATGTTATTTAAATAAACAAAAATTAATAAAATTATATTTTAAGTGATATTGAACTCTAAAATTTGAAATTGTATTAAATCATCCCTTTTTAAAGAAAATTTTCAAAAAAAACTAGGAAAATGCTTATCTAGCTATGCTTATTGATAATATGTTGCTGTTTTTTTAAGTTTTGAGTCTAATTTTTCAAATACTTTTGAAAGTATAGACAATAATGAAAATGGCTTATAATTATGTAGGAGGGTAAGTCAAATTATTATCCGCAATTTAGTTATATTTTTGTTTATGTTGGTAGTGCTGTCGTGTTGCGTACATGACTCATGCGTGGTTTAATTGTTGTGTTGTCTGTGCAGGTTTGATGCCGCTAGGTTAGTTCCATTATCGTTGCCCTGCCGTTAACCATGGCTGCTCCGCTTTCTGTTTGCACCAAAGAAGAGCAACGTTCAGTGATCCATTTTTTGTGGTCGAAAGGTGTATCAGGAGCCGAAATTCATCGAAGACTTTCGGTACCGTACGGGAACAGTGTGTTTCTACAACGGAGTGTCTGCGAATGGATTAAAAAATTCAAAAATGGTCGTACAAGTGTTAACGCACGACGAAGGAGCCTGACGACCGTTTACCGCCACAAATGAGGAAAACATTCAGCGTGCACATGACATGGTTTTCTTAGACAGACGAGTAACTATTGATGAAGAGGCACATCGTCTACAAATTAGTCACGGTTCTGCCTACGAAATCATCCACAACAGACTTGGGTTTCATAAAGTCTGTGCCAGATGGGTCCCAAAACAACTCATACAGTTGCATAAAACGCTTAGACACCTGCTTAAAACATTTGGAACGCTATGGAAACAAACGGGACATCTTAGACAGAATCATCACTGATGACGAAACATGGATCCGTCATTACGGGCCGGAGAGTAAACGGCAGAGTAGGGAATGGAAACATCCAAATATGCCCTGAAAAAAAAAAGTTCAAGACTCAGCCGTCCGCAACTGATGCTTACGGTTTTTTTTGGGAATCACAAGGCCCAGCACTGGATCATTATGAGGAAAGGGGCACGACAATAAACAGTGCGTGTTACAGTAAGATGCTTACTGCCAAGCTGAAGCCTGCAATTCGAAGCAAACGTCGAGGACTGCTGTCGAAAGGTGTTGTGTTGCACGACAATACCCGTCCACATACTGCTGCTCACACTGCTGAAACGTTCCAGAAATTCAACTTTGAAGTAGTGGCTCATCCTCCGTATAGTCCTGATCTTGCCCCTTCTGACTACCACTTGTTTGGTCCACTCAAAGAGGCATTAAGGGGCCGTCGATTTACCTCGGACGAAACAGTGAAAGAAGCGGTGCATTACTGGCTCGCAGCTCAACCTAAAAACCTTCTTATATGAGGGCATCAGGTAGCTTGTGCAACGATGTACCAAGTGCGTTGAAATGCAGCGGAATTATGTTGAAAAATGATATACTAGTAAGTTTCCTATTTGTATTGCAATAAAATTTATAACTACATTGCGGATAATAATTGACTTACCCTTAAATCAGCTATAGAACTGACGGCATCTAAAAAATACTGCATTGATGGAAAATAAGTCGATTCATTTTTAAAAAATATTAAGTGGGTTATTACATTTAAAATCAAATATTATTTTACCATCCACTAAAGCAATTTCGTAACCTCTAGCAAAACCGATCCTGTATTCAGGAGTTTTGTAAAAAAAATCTGAAATACCTAGAAGTACATTAATTTATTTCGAATGATATCAAGTCGAAGTTTTATTTTGTTATAAAAGACAACCACATTTATGCATCACACAAATTACTTTTTTTTAAAACCGAGCACCAAATTGAAGCACGGAGATATTTCTTAACATTAACAAGGTGTGACAATAATTAGGAATTGTTGACGTTCATGTAATTACCTAAATAAGGAAGGTTTTGTTTACCTGAATAGTCAATTACATTTTTGATTTCGTAGACTGGTGCTCACACTCACACTATTGAGAAGTTATGGTGAAGTCCGGTCAAAAGAGCGTTTTTTAGTCTCCTGGACTCCCGTTAAGAATTGCTTCAGAGGATGAATGAAATTGCATTTTTTTAAAAATGCAATGCCACACCGTGATTCGAACCTGATATCTCCGTCAAAAGAGCCCAGATTCGGTTAACTGAAAATATCATTTTGTGGGGCACCACGCTGAATTTTATTCAAAATTAAACATCCAAACCACAATGCTCGAATACATAACATCTTCACTGGGATTTCTCAGTATACAATTTCGAAACGGCTACCGCACAGAAGTTACGGAAGAGGATTTAGCACCAGATCATCGAGTCTTATCATATTAAATAAGTACAATTTTGAAGTTATTTCTTTCTGACCTTCAAAATTGTTAGACATGAAAAAGATTGTAGTTTCGTAATATGTTTAGAATTTTAAGAGAATCTGAGGTGGGTATATAATAACAGACAATTAAAATTAGTTGTGAACTAATGATTAGATTGTTGATTAGAGTAGTACATAGTTGAGAAGATATGATGTATTATCTTCTCAACTATGTAGTTCCTCTTGTAACTTAGTTTAGTATCTGACTTTGACGTTCGTAGCGCTAAGTATGATTAATAATTTAATATAGATATTGTTTCTGCTTATGAGAACATTTCATCACTAAAGTCTGGTCGCGTAACGTATGAATTTCAATTAACTGCCTGTTTTACTGCTGTTAATAAATTCGTTTACAGTAAATTTTTTGCATTATTCAAAAATGTCAGTTGAACATTTGAGTACAGGTAGGAATTATGCTTTGTGTTAATTTAATATGAACATAACCTACAGATGTTTCAGGATATGCTATTTAATTTAACTGTTATGAGTAGCTTTGTTGTAGTTAATATTTTTTTAAACTACTAAGTTGTAGTGGTGACGATTAGTTTGTTCCTGCAGTTTTACATGTTAGAACAATATTTGTCTTGCGTTTCATCTAATTAAATGTATTATTATCTTCAAAAATCTTTATTCATATTATTTTTACTGTGTCGGTAAAAATTTTAAGAACAGATTATAATTTATACAATTACGTAACGTGTAGGTTACGGGCATGGAGGTGGAAATATGTTTGTACTCGTGTATCCAGAATTAATCGCTGTTAAAACAACACAATTATTGATTGGTTTTGAGAAATAACTTCATAATTCGCTTTACTTATTTTACAGTTAATATATTCCTTACACTAGAATTAAAATTATAACAGTTAAAAAGTTAATAATTGAATTATAAAATATAAAAAAAAAAAATCTTATTTAACATTTTTTATCCATGTTGTTTGAAAATGGGTGGACTTGTTTACTAATCATTTCTAAAGCTGCATAATTTCTTATTATTGAAATGTACATTTTGTTTCTTGCTTATGGTGTTTACTCTTAATTTTTTATTTCATGAACACTTATTTAATTATTGTGGTTTCAGATATATTGTTCAATAAATAAACTTGGCTGGTATAGTTTATTTTTGGATAATTAGGTTTTTATTGGTTTTTTTTTATTCGTTCTGTGTTTGTTTGAAGTCTAGGATTGACCATAAGGGTCTCCTTCTTTCTTTATTAGTGTAAAATCAGTCTTAAATTTAAATCAATACATTCACTGTGGATTCTGTATGATAGAAATTAAGAAATTTTAACTGAGTAGAGCAGTGCTTGTTTTATTGCATGAAATGTTACTGAACATAAAAAAATACTGCAGTAATGAACTGCAAGTAATGAACTTTGAATAGGAATGAAAGATTAATAAAATATGACTATTGCATTAAAATCAGAATTTTATTCAAAAAATATTAATGGCGTAAAAGATGATGTTACCTTACATAAATTAATAAAACACAATGATTTAAGGATATAGTATCTGCAACCAATTCAATAAAATGCAAGAAAAAAATATTATAATGCCATTATTATTAAATCAGATAAATAAACACTCCTACACTCATTATAGAAAAAATACATAAATAAAATTAAGGACTACATTGATAAAAATAATTTCTGATAAGTAAAGGACTCCACTTATAAATATTTGAAAATACTTAAATCTGTATTACTTTGTTAAATCTAATAATACTAATTAACAGTACTCATGTGAGTTATTTAGAGTAAATTTGCTATGTACTTACAATGTAAATAATTGTAATGATTTGATTGATAAACTAAACACTTTAAACATTAATAATAATACTAAAACATTATTATATAAATATACGTATTGAAAATACCATAAACATTAAAAAAATTCAAAAAAGAAATAAATACTGAAATTAGGAAACAAAATTATTATAAAAGTACTGTAGATAGCTATTGTGTGACATTTTTGTGCAGTATTTAAAGAAATATACAGTATATGGTGTACCTTTTATGGATGACATCCTTTTAATATATAGAGTTGACATTTTAGTAGTATTTAACCTCATTGTAAAAAATGATGAACTACATTTACATTTTACTTGTAAATAAATTAAATTCAATAAAGATATATTATAGAAACTGATAATAGATCAGTAACCTTTTTCAGACGTTAACACATTAATGAAAACAATGAAATAGGTATAGTAGATTATAGAAAACAAATGCATCATAATATAACTATTAAGAGGGAATCAAGTCATCCCTTGCTACCCACAAAATAAACTCACACTATGCCATAATGCACAAAGCTTACAAATGAATACAAATAAAACAGAATTAGAAAAAGAAATTAATCATATTTATAGAAAAGCAAAATGGGTATAAGAATATTTTTATAGAAATTATTAATAAAAACTATGTTTAAAACAATACAAAAAATCATTAATTTCATTTGAAAATAAAAAAAGCAAATCTTTGAGTTATATTACATATAATTTTATCAATAAAAATAAAATAATTAATGTTTATATTATTGAAAAATTATAGTACATCTTTTAGACTAGCAAAATATTTGAATTATACTAAAATTACTTAACAGAATAAATTTAATAACAGTAATATATTTATATACAAAAAAATAATTGTAGGGAAATGTATGTTTGTAAACTAACAGAACAGAAATTTTTAGAACATGTGAGTGCATTCATAAATTAATAAAAGAAATTTTCAAATGTTGCAGATCTTATTATGCATAAACATAAAAAAACAAATATAAAAAAAAATTGAAATAAAAATAAATAAAACTATGATGTGTTTAAATTTGTGTACTTGTCTTGATATTTATTACAAATTTTAATTTAGTTGATCATGATAACTATCTCTTTTAACTAATAACAAATTTAATGCACTACTTTAGATATCATTTAAATAACATTATGATGAATCAATGGATTTGAAAAATTCTTATGTAAATTTGTTAATCTATTGTGTTTATAATCGTTTTTGTTGATAATTATTAATTGTGATAGACTAGACATGTTGTTGCATAAAATTATTTAAGTAGGAACAAATTTATGTATAAAGGTTTGTTTTTTGTTTATTTATTCAATTAGTCTGCTGCTTTAGGTTATTTTTTAATAAAGTATTTATCAATTATATGCATTATATAATGTGCAAGAGTTATCTTATATAAACTCGTCTAAAAATACTTACAGAGGTTTACTCTTCTGATTTGTTTTTTCTCTAATTATATTCATCAATAAAATGTTTCGATTACATTATAATATTATGCATGATTATTAATTTTTGTTGTCCGTCACTTAAATTAACATAACACATAGAAAAAAATAATTTTACAAGACACTCTTTTATCAGCTCTCAGTCATAAGAATTACCTTCAGAATCTCAGAAAAAACATAAATATCATTGGAAAGTGAGATTTTACTGTTTTCATGTCTATATGGTGTGAAAACAGTTATCTGGTTTCATACCATTTATCAAGTTGATCTAGTTTTATAATTTTGAAATTATTGTTGATTATGGGTTGTTATTTGTTGATTAATAATGTGTAGAAATTTTGGCACTCTTATTGTATAGACTTTTATCAGATTCCTAGTTTATATTTGACCAAAAATCAATTTGATTAATTTTTGGCATCCCTTATACAAATGTTATTTAATTTCTGCAGTAGATTCTTGCTGTTTGATTTGTTTACATTTTACTTGAAAAATGAAATTCATTGTAAGGAGCTGTACAACTTGTATACTACAACTAGTGACAAAGCAGTGTAATTGATTAATTATTATGGCTTCAGGTAAAAAAGTTATAAATTAAAACAAATGTGAGGATTGAATCAAATAAAAACAAAAAAATAACTTTCAAGAATAATAAAATGTTGGATATTGAAAAGATCTTATTTTTATTGTAGTATAGAATTTTTTTAATGTATTTGTATACATACTTATTTTTTTAGGTTCAACAAATCCATCTCTGGTTGAGAATAAATTGAGATTATATAGTATGCGTTTTTGTCCTTATGCTCAGCGGGTGCACTTGGTATTAAATGCAACAAAAATTCCGTAAGTATATCTGCATATTTTTTGTATTTTTCATATTTGTTTATTGTTATAATTAGTACAAGTAAAATAAATAAATTTTATATGTAATAAAGTGTAATTCTTATTGGTTATTCCTTCTCTGGATAGATTTTGGAGTACTAACATGCAACTTTTTTCATATTTACAATGTTACCTATTATGCATTTCCATATCAACTGATAAATATGCATATTATGACAGAATTATTCATACTCATGACAAAGACATGGAACAAATGTCAATCTCTGTGGAGCATCTCAACCTCTCATCCATGGGTCGCAAGTTCAAATCCAGTCTAACATGACATTTTTTGTATGCTGCAGAAATTCCATTATTTATTCCATAAAGGTTCAGTGTTAGGCTTTAAAGCTTAAGTGTTAATTCACTGGACAGATAATTATCAACACCATGTAAAAAAAAGCCTTGTAAAAAAAGCTAGCAGTGAATTAAATATTTTATGATGACTGAAAAATACAACATTCATATAAAATATTAAAAGAAAAACACTTTAATAGTGCAAGTTTTGAGTGTTTTATTTTTTACTTAAGACACAGTTGTTGAGAAATTTATATTGAAGCAATTAAGTTTAAACATCATCAACAGAAATTTAGTCACAATAATTTCATGCTTATTTTTATCCATTGCATAATTAATTCATTGATTTTATTGACACAGATATTAGAGGTCGAAGGTAGAGTTAATGTATTATTTACAGTCTGTTTTAAAGTTTTTTTTTTTTTTAGTTTAAATTGGAAGATTTTATTGCATATATGAAGTAAGTCTTCATAATTATTTCAGCTGTTCCACTGGTAAAAGTTTTATTAATTACCCTTTACACAGAAAGCAAGCATTTTGTGTTTATAAAAGCTCTGAAATTTAAAGAATATGGATCTGTCAAGTTAGAGGTTGTAAGTACCAACTTTGGTTTTTCTGTACATTAATGATTTGTCTACTTTTCTGGAGTACTATCAGTGATTAATGTTTGTAGATGAAGTTAATGTTTTTTTGCAGGAATGGTGAGTGGTTAAAGAATTCTGTCCACTTCCATGTGACGTGATGTGGTTTTTGAATGGCCAAATCTTCTGAGCTAACTGTCTGAAGCTGAATATAAATAAATGCAGTTTTAATACTCATGTCAAAAAAATATATCCTTCTGTTACTCAATTCACACAATTGCACAAGTATATTAGGCTACTTTTTTGGGGTGCTGTTTGATACCTAAAGAGGATGTTGAACTTTTAATTTGCAAAGCTAATAAAATTTGGGATCTTTCTTGCGATTGTGCTGTTTTCATGATGGGTAGCTGTTCTTTTCAGCTCTTTGTCCTGAAGTCTACATTCTGTATACTTACTGCTTCTGTTTGGAGCCCTTTTTTTCCAGAGTTGTATTTATAAAACAGAAAAAAACCTCGATCCAAATAAGAAGAAACAAACTAGCTAAAGGTGAAAAATTAACCTGGTACGCTTAGAATAAAAAAAAATGCCTATCAATAAACACAAAAATAAGAAACAACACAGTTATAAAACCAGAAACCACTTATGCAGCAGAAACCACTCTTCCACCTGAATGAACAATCAAAGACAGAGAAACTCTAGAAAATCTAAAGAAGAATTGGAAGAACCTCCATCAATAAAACGTACCAGAAAGATGGGCAGTGGTGGATTGTGTCCAACAAAGTCATGTACAAAGAATTAGAACCCATCACTGATACCATGTGTAAGAGAACACTAGGATTCTTTGGACATATGATGAGGATTCAAGACTTCTGAAACAGGTAGTGCAGTATGCTCGACTTGAAAAACACCAAGACAGGATGCAGATGGATCAGAAAAATAAGAGAGATGGATCTGAAGAAAATTGGCCTTACACCAGAAGACACCACAGATAAGATAAAATTAAACAAGATCAAGAACAAAAACATTCACTTCACACTCACAAGAAAAAACTTGCAACATGAACATTTTCAAATCGAGAAAGGGTACAAAGATCAGAATGTATGAAAAAGTACTGGGAAGACCGCAAGGCCAAAACAGTACCATCGAAGAAACTGATAATTGACTGACCAAAGTGATCCTATGTATTCATAAAAAATAATAATAGCAATAAAAAAACAGAAACAGATACAAACAAATTTTGTTAATTTGTTTTTGGAAGTTTGGGTATTTTTACCCTTTGTAGGTTTTCTGACTGATGATTTGAGGCAGTTTTTTGGGTTTCTTCTTGAAGGTTCATCGAGGTGTTTTATCCTTGCAACTGCAATATTATTATATACTGTGTTTTTAATAATCTTATTGATTTATGCTATCTTTTATTGTCTTTTAACCTGTTTATTCTTTCTCAAAAGGAAATGACCTTTTCTATATTTTTAGATGCGATTTCTACATTTCATTCTATCTTGTTGAGAATTTGTGCATTTTCAGTGTTGATTGTTACAGAGATCTTTATATTTTTTGTGATTCTTGTATTCAGTTTAAATCGATACCCTTTTAATTGTAACTTCAAGTGCTACCTTTACACAACTTAATGTTACAAGGCATATTCATAAAGTAAGGGCCATTTGGTCATTATAAAAAATTAACTCGTGAGCAAAGGTTTTACAGTTTTAGTTTATTTCATATTTACTTCACTTTTCCAAATAATCTCTATTCAGTTCTAAGCACTTTTTGTAACGCTACACCAGTTGCTTTATCCCCTCTGCATAGAAGTTTGTCACCTGGGAATTGAACCAGTTGACAATGGCAGTCTTGGGTTCCTCGTCGTTTTCAAACTGTTGTCCACCAAGCCACTTCTTGAAATGCAAGAAGTGGAAGTAGTTGCTAGGTGTAAGGTCGGGACAATTGTGTAGATAGAGATGTGTTCAACATGCGGAAATTCATCAGCCAGAGCACTAATCGTCAATCACCAATCACATTGCGGTTTTCAGTTCACTTGTTGAATGATTTGGTTGGTCTGAATATTAGGCCTGCTACTCCGCTCTTCCTCATGCACATTTATACAACCAGTGTTGAAGTCTCGACACCATTATCTAACCTTTTCTTCACTCATTACTGTAGGTCCATACCATAGGCCCAACTCCCGATGAATTTCAGCAGCTGAAGATCCTTTTGCACATAAAAATCAAATCACAGCGTGCACTTGACAACTGGTGGGAGAAACAATTGTCACAGACATTGTGATTTGCATTCACCGGCAGGCAAACGACTGCTAAATCAAAACAACTGCAGTGGCTTCATAAATAGCTTACACATGGCCCTACATACATGAAACTGCGTTTAGACCCACTAATATTTAATTTTAAGCCAATGGCTCTTTATGAATATGCCTGATATATAAAGATTACACAAGATGTGTAAAGTCACTTTTTTATAGAACTAGTAACTTTTGTGAATCAATTGAGGTCTTTGTTCATGGTCTTTCAGTTTATTAGGTTTTTAATAGTTGAACCTTTTACATTAGTAATAAGTCAATTTAGTTTTTTAAAAATTGATTAAATCAGTTTAGTTTTTTACTTTATTTATTTTTCTTTCTTTGTATAATTGATTTTTTTTTTTTTTGTAATTTGAGTTAAGAAAGCAAGCTTAGGGAGAAAACCTATCTACTTTCCTTTGTAATAAAAAAAAAAAAAATTTGCTTTTTAATTTAATGCTGTTTTGAATTAAAGGGGCTTTTTACATCATCATCTGTCTTTATATTAAAAGTTTCTGTAGGATTTTTTTCTATTGTAGAATACAAATATAAAAGAAAATCAGTATTATATTTGGAAAGGAGTCTTGTTGAGATAATTGGCATCTGTGGAGACATCGTGATAAAAAAAAGCACTAAACTTGAAATATTCCTGTAATATTTCTTCTTTTTTTTTGATGTGAAGGTAGGAATAACAAATAACTACTGTTAGTAATGATTTTACTAACTGTAATGATAAAAGTTAGTTCTGTAAATTTAAAGTAACTTACATAAAAAAGAATTTTAATTTTTATGTTAAGATATAGATTATATCCTTGCAATAAATGTATATTTGTTCTGTAATTACCTTAGACAACTCAGAATGTTGGTTAAAATGATCATTACTTAGTAGTATATACATGAAATTTCAAAATAAAAAGTTTAAAATTTGTGTAGTGGTATGTGTATATTATTTATGTTTGCTCTAATTAAATGTTTTTATTTCCTATTACAAATCTTATGATACATTTTTTGGTGGGTGTAGTTATTCGTTTTCCCAGTAATAATTTTCATAAAAAAAAAAATGGTTTATTGTTAAAACAGGTTTTTGTATTTGAATTATGCTGCCTGAGCTTGAGATATTATCTGACTTGAAATTTAGATGGTTTTTATCATATTTAACCACATCATAATCTTTTTTGACATTTTTTCAAGATTTTATGGAAAAAATTATTTTTACTTATTTTTTTTAGTGATTTACGTACAGGAACTGGTACATTGAAAAAACCTCAGGCTTAGGTATTTTACCTTCTCACCTTTTAAATTTCAGATTGAGTTTAATACTCCCTGTGGTGTTCCAGATGTCATATCATTTTTATTTTTATTTCGTTTTATTTATAATTTTTAAACATTTTGATGATAGTGTTAATAAAATAACCAATTTAAAATATTTATGATATTTAATAGGTATTTATTATTACAATAAGTTTTGTTATATTAAAAAATTAGTTTTATAAAAATTAATCTTATGATGTGTGTCTGTATGGTGTTTCAGATATGATGTTGTTTACATTAATCTCATTACTAAACCAGAGTGGTATGTAAAAATGATACCGACCGGTAAAGTACCAGCTCTTATTGTGGATGATTGTGATTTGTATGAAAGCCTGATTATTTCTGAATTTTTGGATGAAAAGTATGGCGACTCAAAGCTTGTTTCTGATGATCCTTTGAAAAAAGCTAAAGATAAAATACTTATCGAAAATTTCAGCAAGGTAACTTTTTGTTTTTTTTAGTTTTCAAATGTGGAAATTTACTCTGAAGAAATTTCAGTGAAAATTAAAAGCTTGTACTTAATAATCCCCTTGTATTAATATTTAATTGTTTAAGATTACTTTTATAATTAAGATGATTTTAGGAATAATCTTTTCTTATGTTATATAAGATTCATTTAATGATAAAATTGGTCTGCATTTATTGCTGATGCTTTGCATAAATATGTACTGCTATCTATTCTTTACGCCTACTACTACTAGGAGGTTGATCAAATATTTCTGAGACTATCAGTAGTGTACAGATGAAGATTATAACAGGACCTCAAACTTGAGCAGAGAGCAAATATATATATACATACTAATGTATATAGACAGCATTTTCAAAATCCTTGCAAAAACTTGAAACTCACAGATTGTAATCACTAAATACCTTATTGCAAGGTGACCTTGCAATAGTCGGATCATCCTGCAGCTGGAAAATGAAGTGGTTAACATTAACTCAAAAAAGCCCTCATAAAAATTTGAATAACAAAGTTTTAATTGACTACTGGCGTTAAAATTGTATTTTTATGACATATATGTAGATTGAGTAAAACTGATAGTTTTTAATAATTATTTATTGAAACGGTTGATAATGTATAATACTATGTATAATACAGGGTTCCCATATAAAACCCATCAATCACTCATCCATGAAATTTCAAAAGTCAAGTTTACTCCCTTACTCGTTACTGAAATGGACTCGTCCAACATCTGAACATCGCGGCGACGAAGTAGAATACTACCGATAGTAACAACAAAACGTTCAGTGTATTGCTAGAGACAAGATGGTGTTTTCGCTAGATGAACGTGTTTTCATTGTTGAGTCGTACTTCAGTACGAAATCAGTGGTTGTGATGCAAGATTTGTTTCGCCATAAGTACCCAGATATACCAGCTCCTAACAAAACATCAGTATTAAGGTTAGTTGCAAAATTTAGAGAGACTGGTTCTGTTAATAACAAGGAACACAAAATATCTGCGTCAGTGTTGAATACAGATACAGTCGCTAAAATCAAAGACCGATTACTCGCCTCTCCAAATAAATCGATCAGACGTTTGTCTGTTGAAATTAATTTGTCTAAATCATCGGGCGACCAAACAATTACAATTACGACCTTATCACATTCAAACGGTTCATCGACTTCTTGAGCCCGACAAAGAAAAACAGCTACAATATTGTCAACGGTTCTGTCGATTTCTGCGTGAGGGAATTAATGTTATGGATTCGTTATTTTTCACAGATGAAGCACAGTTTAATTTGGATGAAAAAACAGTAGAATTTGGAGTGCTGAAAATCCCCATGTTTATCACGAAAAACAATTACACCCGCAGAAGTTGGGCGTGTGGTGCGCGATATCGCGGAAGAAAATAATCGGTCCTATTTTTTTTGAGTACACCATTAATGCAGAACGATATCAGGATATTTTATTTCAGTTCATTGCACTCTTGGAAGAGGAAGACAGACACTGCTGGCTACAACATGACGGTGCGACATCACACTACACAGGTTCAACTTCTGATTTCATTGAGGAATTCTTTGGTAATCGTGTTATCAGTCGAGGCTTGTGGCCACCAAGATCTCCAGATTTGACTGCGGCAGATTTTTTTCTATGGGGTTACCTCAAAGAAAAAGCCTACAGCAACAAACCACGAACACTTGAACAATTGAAAGTCAATATTGAACAAGCTGTATTAAATATCCAGCCACAAACTTTGAAAAAAGTTGCAAGAAACGCTGTAAAAAGAATTGAAGCTTGTATTCAAGAAGATAGCGGCCACTTCCAACATTTACTCTAAATGTAAGGTAATGGATGGTAATAATAAAAATTACATTTACACATGCCTTTTTATTATTTCAATACCTCCCAATATAAGGTTGGGTTGCGTTTTATATGGGGCATCCTGTATATGTATAATGCTGTACTACTTCTTGGCTAGGAATTAGAAAATTAAGCAATAGTTGACCATAATAAAGCTTCTATTGAAATCACAAAATTAATAATTCTGAGTATCAGGTATAATACCAGTTTGCAATTGTTTAGAAGATGATTTTTTGACACTTTTTTTGAGTGTGCATTGTATAAAAAAATGTAAAATACTTATAGTTCCACCTAATTTTCAAGAATTTCTATCATCTTAGCACAGAGGTGAAAAAATAAATTTTTTTCTAATATACCCTTTTTAATACCATGCAAATTTTAGTCTAGGTATTCTCACGTACTGAAATGGTTTTTGTATTTTCTAGTTCAGAGATAATTTATTTTTATAAAAAAACATTATGATTGAGAAATGGATGGCCCTTACCTGGTGCAGTTGACTCTTGTAGCTGATGCAGTGCACCAAATTTTATGGTTATATTTATTGTCCAGTAACCATACTTGCAATATGTGCAGTCTCCTATATCAGACACGCCTTTTTTTGATAAATAAACAATATACATGTTTAAGATAAGATGCATACAAAAAAATGCACTGTAATAAAGTGTCTTTGAATAATTGTATTTATGCATAATATTTTTGGATGTTTCAATGAGTATTAAATATAATGTAATATTAAGCCAAATCTCAGAAAACCATTTTTTATATAAATACACATTGTGTTTTATTATTACTGCTTCTTTAAAGATTCTGTAAATGAACTATACTGAATAAAAACAACTTGTATGTATTTTGTAATAATAATAATAATATAATCAGTGCCAGATAAGTTATCATAGCTGATGATGGAAAAGATGGAAAAAACTTGCATTAACCCAAAAAAAAAAAATTATAAGCATTTCGTCAACAACCTGTTGACATTTTTGTCATTCTGTTACAAGAAAGTTAATAATAAAATGAAAAAACAATCAATAGTGCTTTGTCATTTGTTACAATCAACATTTTTGTCATTCTGTTACAAGAAAGTTAATAATAAAATGAAAAAACAATCAATAGTGCTTTGACGTAAAATTTTTGAAGAAATTCTGTTGAAAACTCACTAAAGTGAAGAGATTTAATAGAAAAAAATGGCAATTAAAAAAATCTAATTTTCAAATTAGTGTATGCAGTATAAACTTTTTTATAAATATACCAGTTGTCTTCATTTTTATTCATATTAATCTGATTTTAAAATTCTTTATCAAGTTGTAGCATATTATTTAATAATAGATAGCAGGAAATGCAAGTTTTAACAGTGGTATAATTTTTGTGGGTTTTAATTATGAGATTACTATAACATGAATAATAAAATTGAGGAAAATGAATTTATCAGGAAGGATGTAAAGCATTTTCTGCAAAACCACAGGAATAGCAAACAAAATGTTAATTCACTTAAAAATTTTATGAATCAAGAAAACTTAACAAGTTATAAAATTTGAATACTTTTTAGGAACATTTTATTTTAAAAGATATAATATATATATTAAGATATTGAAATATATATATGAAGATATAATGGACATTTTTTTAATAAGTAGTTTAAAAACTTATATTTTATTAAAAGTAATAAATTTAACATGAAAGTGTTCAGGTCCAAATTCAAGATTGATTATTGTAGGTTAATATATAAGATAAAATATTTAATTTTCGCCTGTTACCCGTGTGGATGTCAGTAACCTATGTTGGGCACAGTCAACATGTACTGGTTATTTAAATTTATTTTCAGATGTAACCATTTCTTATTCGATGCATTAAAATAACACTATGGTCACGTACACCTTTTTTATCAGATTCATGATCATCTAAAACTAAAAAATCATATATTTAATTATCACACAATAATTTTTAATTTGAAATTTGGATTTCTCTTTATCTGCAGGTTTCATCAGTTATGTACAAGATTTATTTTGCTCCAGAAATGGACCAGGAATTATTTAATGATTTATTAACTGCATTGGAGCCATTTGAAGCTGAGTTGTTATCGCGCAGTACTGATTATTTTTCAGGTATCATAGAAATAAATTTTATTAGTTGTGTTTTCATTTACTATAAGTATTAAAATAAATTATTAAATTGTTTTAATTTTTAGTTAATGCTTAAAACAAAACGGGTATAATTAAATGTAAATGGGAGTCATTACTTTAAGTACAGATAAATAAATTTGTTTTTTGAAAGCATTTGTTTTATTTGTATTAAGCTTGATCAGTCAAACTACCAGTTGAATTATATGTTGTATGGTCTTGGGTTTGTTCCCAGTATACGGTGATATTTTTTCAATTTTATTTCATGATCATAAATAGTCATTGTGTTCTGCTTCTTTGACGTTTTACAGCCCTTCATTGTTCATAATTCTGTGCCAGTTTGTAGTGATATCATCATATCTTTCTTCAGTCTTAATTAAATCTGTCATCTCATGCCTTCTTCTTCCTCTTTTCTTCTCTCCACCCATCATTCCCTCAATCACAGTCTTCAGCAGATGTTTTCTTACTTTTCTCATCACATCATATTGCTTTCTGTTTTTCATCTTCTACTATAAAAGAAATGAAATAGAAAAGTTTCTATTTCATTTACAAACAATAATACCCCTTATCATCATGCATTATACTATTCTCTTCCTCTAGCTCCAGTTTGTCTTCCCTTGGCCTATTCTCCCTATCTTGGAATACTTCCATGTACTCTTTCTGTCGCTTTATAATCTCTATTGATTTGTTCATTGTTCTCCCACTTTTAGTTTATATTTTAAACCTTTCCTCTCCTTGAACATGAAATCTACCTACATTTATCCATTTCATTGCATTTTCTCCTGATTAATTTTTCTTTACCTTTACAAATCTCTCTTCTTAGCTCATCATTTAGCTTTCTGTATTTTCTACCTTTGTCTTCTTTTATGCAGGCATTTTTCCATCTGCATTTCATTCCTTTCTAATAGATAATAGATTAGTTTCTCTTTAAATAAATTATTATTAAACGAATTGTTGCTTTTGAAATTATATTTCTTTTTGGAATAGAAGTATCAATAAGTTCATCCAATAACAAGATTTTGTTAAGTATGATATTATGCTGTTATTCAAGATACCAGAGATAAAATTTTTCAAATCTGTTAAAGAAATGACCAAATTTAACCTACAAGAAAATATGTATTACTACGCAGGATTTTACCTCAAAGAAGTAAGTAAATAAAAGAGTAAATAACTTTGAGTAATTTAAACTTAATATTAGATAAAACAAAAAGTAACAGGAATAATCGAATGTGAAAGCAAAGACATTGTTTTGCGTAAGGTAGTGAAATGTAAAGTTGAAAATATTTTAATAGTTAATATAGATGATTTTATATTTATAATAATATGAGCCAGTTGAGGAAGTCAAAATAAGAATTAATAAGCTTTTTATAATTAGTTGATCCATTTTCCATGTATGTTTTTCATCACCCTTTTTTCTTTGTTGATCATAAAAAACATCTCATCATAAAACACAGTTAATCAACAAAGAAAAAAAGGGAAATGAAAAACATATATGGAAAATGGAACAACTAATTATAAAAAGCTTATTAATTCTTATTTTGACTTCCTAAACTGTCTTATTATAGATAAATATAAAATCACCTCTATTAACTATTAAAATATTGTCAACTTTACATTTCACTACCTTAAGCAAAACAATCTCTTTGCTTTCACATTCGATTATTCCTGTTACTTTTTGTTTTATCTGATATTCAGTTTAATCATCATAAAATACCTTTTGTGATGAAGTAAATTATAAAAACAAATAATTGTACTTCTTTCATTAGTAATGATGTCATAATATGAAAGTTACTGATTATAATGTAATAAACATTAAATTTTTAATTTCAGGAAATAGTCCAGGAATGGTTGATTATATGATTTGGCCTTGGTTTGAAAGAATGGATGTAATTCCATTGCTCACTGGTCCTGAGTATTCTATATCCGATGCAAAACTCCCTAATTTGGTAAGTACAGATAAATTTGCAATTAATAACTTGCCCAGAAAGGCAGCGAGACCGCTCGTTTGTCAATAATATTGTTAAATGTATACTTATTTAATTACTGTCATAAGCTGTGTATAATTAATTACAATAAGTAAGCTAAAAATTGTAAGTAAAATATATGTGTATTCAGTGAACAGAAATGAAGATTTATATAACCTTATTAATTTCTTGATTGTATTGTGCTTTAGACAGTCACCTGTAGTATTGCAGTGAGTAGGTTTTCTAAGATTCAATCATAGTAAAAGCAGTTATGTTTTTATGGATTTGAATACTAGATAGTGGATACCGATGTTCTTTGGTGGTTGGGTTTCAGTTACCACATATCTCAGGAATGGTCAACCTGAGTCTGCAAGACTACACATCATTTACATTCATACATATCATCCTCATTCATCATCTGAAATTAATACCTTATAGTGGTTCCGGAGGTTAAAACAGAAAAAAGAGAGGAGTAAGTTTGTAAGGTCATGATATTTTGCCAACCATGTTGTACTCAGTTCAGATTGTGCCGTTCTCAGTTAACTGGTACTGGATGAATTTTATACATTCTTACATTGTTAATTTAATTATATTATAATTACTTCTGTGAAATCACTCATCAATTTAATTATTTCTATCTATTTATTAAAAGTTTACAATAGATTTAATCAGAAATAGTCTGTAACTTGAGAAAGGATCTTACCTCAACTTTTAGCTTGGTTTTTGTGTCATCTCATGGCAGCAAACACAGTTGCCATCCCACTCTTGAGTTCCAATAAAGATGTATGATATTTTTTTTATATTCAAGGTGACAGTAGAGAATTACAAATAGAACTATGTTAGGGTTGGGGGTTGTTAAAGTACCTACAGTTGGAAGAAGGGATGAATATAAGTAAAGAAGAAAGCTGATCAACCCACAGAGGGACTGGCTTTTGTCAGCATATGTTGAGAATGATTACCTTACTGCCTTTGATCATTGGTTATTAGTTACATTATATACTAATCGTTTTTGTACTCAATACTTCTTACCTATTTGTTTGATGGTAGATGTGTCAAATTGAAAGCAGGAAAGTAATCATATTGATTGGTTGCTTACAACTGTTAATTTTGTTTCATCAATTCAGTAATTATGTCAGTGAAAGTTTTGTAAAGCTCTTTTCTCCTTTATGTACTTTATTGCACACCAAATGAGATTTTGTCTGATAAATTAATACTTTTTTTAAGAGTCAACAAGATGTTTTTTATTATTATGTGAGAAATTGAATTTATGATTATTAGATAATTAAAAGATGATTATTAACACTGGTGACAGCATTGGTGGCCAAATTCGGTACTAATGAATTACATGAGTCAAAATGTCATGTGTTTTACTGTGCGAAACATTAACCGAATCTGTAAATTATCAATAAAATTTTATATGCTTTTAAAGTTGTGAAGTCCTTTTTGAATCACCTGATATTCCTACATACCTTCATTCTCAAAACTCACTGGACTTCTGAAATACATAAAATAAATAATCCTATAAGACTTTAATAAATTTTAAAACAGCCATAGTTCATATTTCATAGTTATAATACTTTGAATAAAAATGAATCTTATCTATAAACATAATGTAAAAAAAAAAATTGTTACATAGTCATGAATAAATTAATTTCTTGTAATTTTAATACAAAAATAGTAAGTAATGAATGTCGTAATATGCCAATTGACAAAACAATAAATAATAAAAAAAGTAGATGAAATGAAATCCAGAGTACACCAATGCATTAATCACTATTATAAGAAACTAGAAAAAGATGAACTTACAGCCTGCCGTGAAAATGTTACATGATTTATTTCATTACAGATGATTTTGTGAAATGTTTTTCCCAATTGTAACTAAATAACGTTCATGAATTTAGCATACTAACAACAACAATAAAAACTTTTACAATGAAAGTTTCAAAATCCTGAACATTTGTAGCTGTTTCTTGAGTTGTGATTTTTTAATACAACTCTAACCCCCAACGCTTTCTTTCTTATCCCCAAAACACAAATATAATTTTAGATAAGTCATTTGTATCAAGAAGTATAAATCAATCGAATGAATGAATCGTTTGAGAAGTATAAATCATTCAAACAAAAGAATTGATCGTACACTGTGTGCTGCCACCTGGCGCACCACCATTGGCCTGTTCTGCGCCTGTAGCGGCTAAAATAAAAATGTAAGCACATACAACAAACAAACTCACTCGCCATCCTTTCTTTGTGTTTGAGAATGATTGCTATTCACAAACAGTAGGCTTATCAATGGGATCATAACAGAAAAACACATTTTTTAGATATTGAAATTGAAATAAACATAAGCAATTTAATAGAAACATCAGTTTAGCAAAAACTCGCAACAAATAATATTACAATACATTACATTCTAACCACATACGGTCACAAAAATTATAATTAATATGGTATAGGTTTTACTTATCTTTGGTGGTTTGTATTTCATATAATATTTTAATTTATTAACAAAGTGGTCAAATATGTTAATGAATTATTTGAATATTCAAAAAAATTAGTATATATATATATATATATATTACTGAAATTAATATTTTTAATTTTTATTATGCAATAATGGAATTACTTCAATCATGACTGAGGTTGAGGATGCGGGATCTCACAAAAGTACTTTCATGAAGAATTGTGGTAGTATATGTCTTGTCTCAATGTTTTGTACTGGGTGATTCATTTATTAAAATAGATACATATATATTATATATATAATTTTTTTTTAATAAATCTGAATGTAATTTCATAACTTGAATTGTATATACTTATGTAGAATCAGCTCTTAAATAAATGTAATTAATAAGTTTTCCGATTTTCAAATAAACTATGAATCTGTGGTTTTGATAGAAGCGTTAGAAGATTTTTCCCTGTCTTACAGTCTTTCATTGTAAGTCACAACATAGAAGGTCTGTTCAAAAAATATCTGATCTTAGGGTACAAAACTAAAATATCTTCTATCTTTTGTTTTAGCTCTTAATTCTCTCAAAATATGATCTCTTTTATCCCCAGTAATTTGTAATTAAAAACCTTAATGAGAATCTTGATTTAGGGTCGTCCCCACTTTCAATAAGTCCCTCACTTTTCATAATATCATCTTTGTTCTCAACCTACAATCTTTCAGGTGGCATTTTTAGCTTGAAAAACAATAAAAAAATCACATGGAATTATGTTTATTTAAAATGTTTTAGGCTAGGTTCAACAATGGACTTTACGATCCTACACATGCTCAAATCATGTGTTTTTACTGAATTTTTTTAAAGATTGTTTTTTTTTTACTGAACTTCATAAACACATGAAATTTACTGAACTTCATAAACACCTTATCACATGTGAAATGATATTATGATGTTACACAAAATCAACTGACATTTACTGATAAGGCTAGGAAAAAAGATGCAAGTGTTCAAAGTTTAACTGTGACAGTATGTTTAACCTTAACTTTTAATTCTAGCTGCTTTCCTAGGAAAGAAACAACCTTTTATATCTAAACTTTTTACTAATGTAAGTTGTATGAGATTTTTATAAAAGATATTTTATAATAACAAAAATGTATTTAAAAATGATATCTCTGAAATAAATTTCATGTTTTTTTTTGTGTATAATTAACACTTTGGTTTTATGTTGACAGATGAAGTGGAGAAAACGTATGTTAGAAGATAAAGTAGTGAAAAGCCATTATTTAACTTCAGAACAGCATGCACACCATCTTAAGATGCGTAAAGCTGGTACTCCTGATTATATTATTATTTAAATTCACAGATTTATTAAATACTGTTACAGGTCACCGTCATAAAAACTGGGAAATAATAAATAAAAGAATTTCATCTTATATACATAATTCACAATAATTGTACTTTGCTAGTTATTGAATAATAAAAGAATTTCATCCTGTGTATGTAATAATTCACAATAATTAAACTTTACTAGTTACTGAATAATAAAACTGTTTTTTGTAATGTTACTGCTTTCTAAGCATGGAGTTATTTTTATTAAATTTCTATACTTTTTTTGATGAAATGAACTACAAAAAATATAGGTTAAGTTGATTATGGATGTTTATCGTTTAATTATCAGATTCCAAAAATTTTCTAAAACTGTTTTTTTGTCATACTCGTCTCTCTATTAATTTAAAGTTTTTCAAAGCTATTTTAACAAACAAAGTTTTTGAATGTCCAACTACATGTAAGACAGTGATGAAGTAAGAAATTAATATTAATGTACTTATTGTAATCCAGGTAAATAAAAAATATCTTGATTTGTATGTTGCTGAAAACCTTGATGTTTGCTAATATATTTTATGAAATAAATGTTTAAAATTGTGACTGAGAGAGGCAAAGAGAGAGGTTAAAATAAAAATTTACTTTAAAATATTCATTTGTATAAGTCTTTACAAATGGTTAAATAAAGTAATTGTATTAATGTGTGCTTAAAATTGTGTTATTTGAATCTCTTGTTTTTTACTTGTACTTTGCTTTAATGATTTAGTGCCTTAAATATTAAAACAGCTTTCTTTATTATTGGAATGGAAGAATCTTTCTTTGTTATTAATGATAGTATTTTTTTTTAACTTAATATTTATATTATTTGTTATGTTTTTTTTTTTTAATAAATCTTATTTACTTGTAATATTTCTGTCTTTGGTTTCTTTTTTTAATCTTTTCTTTAAATCTGTTACTGATTTAAATGAATTATTAATTGCTTCACCCAGGTTAACCTACATCATTAGAAAGTTCAGATTTCAATATTTTAATACTTTAGATTCTAAGTCTAGAATTTACAACACATTGGTTTATTTTTCATTGTAGTTATATTTATTTATGTTCACTGTGGTTTTTTGCGTGCATATAAAAAGCACCTGTATATTAATTCAGTAAATTGCAGCAATATTATTACAACAGCATAGTTGCTGTAATTATATTGCAGCATACACTACTTAGAAGAATTTATTTTTTTAATTGTTTTATTGTATATTAATTTTATATTTTCTTTTGCTACCAAGAATCTACATCTTAGGAGGTTTTGTTTTTTACATGTTAACATTTCTACTAGTGAAATTAATTTGAGTTCACTATTTGTTTTATTTTCCTTTTGAAAATTAATTTGAATATGTATACATAAAAAAAGAAGAATTTTCAAACTAAATAATCAGTATTTTTAATGATATGACTGTATGGTCACACAGATTGCATCCATCTGGCCTTTCCTTCTTTTTCACGAGTTCCATGCTGTTATGGCAATTTTTTGTCAATCTAATTTTATGCGAGAAAGTCGAATTGGTAAAAATTTTGTAAAATGTCAAAATGAGGTCGGTACTCGTCACATGTTTGGTTGTCATGGCAACATGGTAGTCTGCTTATGAGAAGTTACATTCGTTTGGTAAAGTCGCACATGACAATGCAATTAATATTCGGATGGTAAACAAAAATAATTATTATTTTGAACTTAACAACTGTTAATGTTTTTACTTTTAGAGCATATTTAATCGTGTTCGTTCTTCATTACATAAATATTGTTAGTTTGTTATTGTTTTCATTTGGTCCAAACAAAAGAATAACTTTTGTGTTGATTTCAGTTGTTTGTTATTGTTTTCATTTGGCCCAATAACAAAGCGTTTTGTTTCAGTTGTTTATTTAGTTTTTTTACAATACTGTATTTATTGGTGTGTTGCACAGTACGTAGATGAGCCAAGAACATTGTGCATTTATCATTGTTTTTAGCTGTATGTGACGTTTGGATGGTAACACTATGCTTATTTCATCTTCATGTTTTAGTTTTCTTTGTTCCGGCAATATTTATTAGAGAGCTGCTATAACACGCAAAATGAGCAGTGTATTTTGAACACCAAGTGAAATTGATCACGAACTTAAGGATGTTCAATCTGATTGTGATTTGTGTACCTAAATTTAACTAACTATCAGTTTCTTGCCAAAAATCATGAAATTTTCAGGTGTACACAAAACAGGACAGCAATTCTAAAAATCATGATTCTATAATAAAATTTTTTCTTGATTTTAAGTTAAGTGACTTCAAACTTATTTTTTAAGGTTTTTTCTGTTTTGGGGTTCTTTAAACTTTAGAAAGGTTTTTGAATAAGGTATGACCACAAAAAAACATTTCTAGTTGATAGTGCATTGATTTTTCTACAATTAATTAAAAAATGCAAATTTTTTTTTGCATAAGCTTACAAATAGTCCGTAGGACACAATAATATAAGCATGTGATTTTTTTTTAACAATCTCCAAAAAAGGTCTGGTCCCGCAAATGTGTACTACTAAACAGCATTAAATATAATCATAGAAGTTATTATAAATAATTTGTAAAATAAATTGTTTTCAATACTAGATGTTTGTAAATAATAAGCAGGAGCATATATATATCACAGTTGTCATATCAGATGAGAATGAAATAAAAATGTATTCTGGTTCAGGTACCCTGACCATGATTAAAGACTGGGACAATCAGGATGTAATTTC
The DNA here is from genome assembly GCF_047948215.1 of Lycorma delicatula. Classification (NCBI taxonomy): domain Eukaryota; kingdom Metazoa; phylum Arthropoda; class Insecta; order Hemiptera; family Fulgoridae; genus Lycorma; species Lycorma delicatula. The sequence continues at coordinate 90,857,866 of NC_134462.1, forward strand.
TTTATGGCATTATCATTATTCTAAAATAGGAATTATCAGCTGTTATTCACCCAAAGTGATTTTCAAAGATCAAATAAAAATGATCAAACTTGTTATTCTGTGGTAATAAAATTACATTTATTCATGAAAACAAATTTCACGTGTCACGAACATACTGTTATCAGTGTGCTGATATAATTCCTGTGATATAATTAATGTACCATGGGAGTATTATTATTGTATATTTTTATACAATTATAATATATATATATATATATATAATATTTTGTTTCTTTTTAATTTTTTGATTAATTAAATCTGTTTATAAAAAGTAAAAATAATATCAAAAATAAGGTTTATTTGTGATGAAACATACAAATTTGAGAGAAAGGGTTAATTGTATTTATAAAATTTTATGTGATGTGTAAGAAAGACTAATACTGGTAAGCTGCTTTTTTGACGTTTTCAAGAGAATTATTACAAAAAAAAAATCATTCAATGAAGGTGGAGGGCAGAAAGTAAAGGTCCTTTGAGAACCCTGTATCTATTCTTTGATGCTCATTTATTTCTGGAGAAAAGGCATTTTTTATTGTAGTGTCTATTTAAGCTGTTTGATACGAAAGATACTTACCCTGTTGGGGTAAAAGGTCCTGATCTCCTGAAGAGTCTTGATGAGAATGTTGCTTTCTGTCTTAGAGAACCTTTACCTATTCTTTGTAGGGTTTGTCTCATACTGCAGCTCCTCTGAAGATAGATAATTTTTTTTCGTTACCCACCTCTCATCCTTTATATTAGATCTATACTAAGGATGCTAAGACCTATAAAGTCACTCTCTTCTTTGTTTTATCTGTGTTGAGGGTACTGCATATGTATCGTCTATTTCTGGAAGCTGCACAGTAATTATAAGAGCAATGTTGAATTGTCTACTGGTTAAAGTTGAGCCTCATAAACCTTCCTAAAATGCAGTTCGATCATATCATATGGACTTCTTTATTATGTAAATAGTTTTGTAGACTTGTAGCGCTTCTTATTACTCTTGAAGTTAATTATTTGGGAACTTATTGTTTTATTTTAGTCTTGTTAAAAATATTAAACGAATAACATTAAAACTAAATCTATATAAGTAAAACTTCAACTTTAATTAATCATTATAAATAATGTAAAATAAATATAAATAAAATGTAAAATTAAATAAATGGTCTCTGGAACCACCGTAAGGTATTACTTCAGATGATTAATGAGGATGATATGTATGAATGTAAATGAAGTGTAGTCTTGTACAGTCTAAGGTTGACCACTCCTGAGAAGTGTGGTTAATTGAAACTCCACCACCAAAGAACACTGGTGTCCACGATCTAGTATTCAAATCCATATAAAAGTAACTAACTGCCTTTACTAGGATTTGAACCTTAGAAATCTTGACTTGAAATTAGCTGATTTGTGATAACGAGTTAACCAATAGACCAGCTCAGTGGGCTGACTTACACAGCCTAGGAAATTTAAAAATTACCTTATTTTTTCATCAAACTTTGTATGTGATCAGAGATGTTGGCAATTACAAAGACATAAATGAAGAAGGTGGTGTTGTCAAATACGGAATAAAGGAAAACAAGAAAGGACAACATAAGAAATTAATTATTTTATTAAGGAATGGTCAAGACTATCACACGGGAAGAAAATTGCAAATACTGAGATTGTTTGGGTATGTTTAGCAAAAAGCATGTTCTTGAGGAGTTTGGTTGGAAAGGGAGCAGTTCACTATTTCCACAAATTCTCTCATCTTTTTATCCAGAAAAGGAGGTGAAGAGCCAAATTAATAAATTCATCATTATGTTAAAAGTTCTGTTGGTGTGGTGGATCCTGCTGATTGCTATGGAGTACTATTTAAAAACTCTCGTTGAGAAATATTGTTTTTATGAAATAACATGTGAAAGTATTCAACTGAAGTATAAACTGTTACAGCTACATCCTGACTCCCATAGGGGAAGACAGCTAGCTGACTTGCGACGATACCAATCGCCACACCACACCTCCATTCATAGTTTGATGGACATTTCCAGAGACTTTTTGACTCTCTAAACTTGGTAACATAACACAGTCATCAGTTTTGTTTTCTCCTATTGAAATTAATGTGAAGGAGAATAGTTATAAAAGGCCTGTATTTAAAAAAAAAAAAGAAGACTAATTAGTGAAAATTAATAAAAGCAAAAGTCTAAGACACTTCAGGAGCCTCATTTTTAACTCTTGGAGTGCAAGCATTTTTATGTATGAGTAAGCTTGTAAAAAAATTTAATTTCATCAATCTTTTCTCATCAGTAACATTTACATTTTCTAGGTTTAAAGAAAATTCTACTATATATTTACAAAATAAAATTTATTTTGATCTCAAATTTTCTTATTTGAATAACATTTTATTCAAATAAGAATAAAAAAAATTTCTCCATTTTACAATGAATAAAAATTAAAAATTAAAATAGAAATGTTTTTATTATAGTCAAACATTTAAAGATTTTTCCTTAAAAACAAAATGATGTTTTTTTTTAATTTAATATTGGAATTAGATCAAATAATACCTCAATCTAATTACTGTCTGATAATTTAAATTGCATACTTTCCATTAAGTGTGAGCAGACAAAATGATATACTGTACTTTTAGATAAAATTTCCAATTACTTTTAGGGTATTAAAAATAAAAATGAATTATTAATTTTGAAAGCAATTGATGTCAGTTAATAAAAACATAAACTGAATTATTTTAAGATTCTATGGTCATATGAGATAAAATTTATTACAGCATGTCATTCATATTTATAAATGAGGTCAGTTTTCAAAATGACCTAAGTTATTTCAAATTAGATAACTTTTGATCAATTAAAAATAAAATTGTAATTCTTATTTATGATACAATAATGAATACTATTACAGTAAATATAATGGGTTCTCAACTGATAACTAACCTTAATTAAAAATTATATTTTATGGTAGGAAGTTTTAATAAATTTATATTAGTGTCACATTAAATCATATACATATAAAAAAACAATTATTACAACCTGTAATCTTAAAATATTTCTGGTCTTTTATATTTTAATATTTTTGTATTTATTAAAACAAAAAACTACATTATTTTAATTATCACCCTCTGGTAAGTTGTACTGAATAAAGAATGGTTTAGGAGTTGAACTTAAATCCATTCCTTGACTTAGAACTACCTAATTTACCTATTACTGGGAAGGCAAAATAATTTAACATCTGAATTAGAAACCACATATTGTATTTAATATGAAACTTCTTGCATTCAAGTGTGATAAAAATATTCATATTATAACAGTTATTTGTTATATTTCAGTTTCTTTTTTAAAGGAGCCATTTATTTTTCTTTAATTCAGCTGGAATTGTTAGAGATGTAGAATAACTATCATGGTGTAATGATTAGGAGGAGTTTTATTCCTTAAGATCTTACATTATTTCTTAGTTTTTAGTTAATTTAAAATGGCCTGGACAACGGTAATCGTATGTTGCTAGTTTTAAGCTGCCCTTAATATGCAGTGATCCATCTTCAAGTTAAGAAACTGCTCTAAGAGTTGTTTCAGTGAATCGATCTATACAAACCAGTTATTTTCTTTAAGATATTTGTTAAATTGACTAATATGCAAAGTGAAGTAACCAGTTGCATATGAAAATAATGACTTTTTAATTTATTTTTACTGAGTATTCAGATTTGTTGTTATATTCAATTTAGCATACTGCATTAAAAAAAAATCTCCATTTATTTGTTTCTGTAATTTAAACGTGTACTATTGGTAATAAGTGGTGCATTTTAGAAATATTTTTATTTCAAAAGCACCATTCTAAGATAAAAACAACATAAGTGGCTATTAAACAGAAAATCCTATTTTTTTATGATAATATTGACGTATAGTTTTAAAAAAAAAGAATTATAATAAAATATATATATATATATATATAGGCCACATACTAAGGCATCCTGGAATAGTCGCTTTAATATTGGAAGGACAGGTAGAAGGGAAAAATTGTGTAGGCAGGCCACGTTTGGAGTATGTAAAACAAATTGTTGGGGATGTAGGTTGTAGAGGGTATACTGAAATGAAACGACTAGCACTAGATAGGGAATCTTGGAGAGCTGCATCAAACCAGTCAAATGACTGAAGACAAAAAAAAAAATAAAAATAAAAAAATAAAGCTTCTCTTTTTTTGTAAAATTTAAACTCTTATTTTTAACCATCAAGAAATTCTATAATCCTGACCACTGATAGTATACTACAAGTACAAGTCAGTATGCCATAGATGAGTTGTATGGTAGAAAACTATTTGTATTAGCTGCAGAAGTCACTGAAAACAGATGAACTATCTTATAGAAAAAGAAGTGCTGAATATAAAAGCTAACTAACTAACTAAAAACGTTTATTTTTAAGAAAAATTAATTCATATTATCTTCCAAAGCAGCCCGGTTAGTTTAAATGGTCGGTCTTAGGTTGATTAAAGCAGAACATTTATAACTGAACACCAACAAACAATAAAAAAAAATTAACAATTTGCTCACCCAAATCCAGTTTAAAGTAATTAGGCTGTTTCTTGAATTCATATACAGGCTAGCTAATGTCACAGAACAACTAATTAGTGATTACAGATTTTGAAATGCATTTAAACAACAGCAATAATAAATGAAAGATGGTAGACAAACAACTGTTTAAAACCTAATATTTTAAATCTATTTTTTCTTTCAGAAAGAAAATCTAGAAAAATAAAAGGATGAGAAGTAAGGATTAACTATCAATATTAACTTAGTTTAAATTAAATGTCAATCGTAATTAAGTCTGAATTGAATTAATGACCAGTTAAATAGAAGCTGCTAAAGTATTCACCATTATTATGAAATTATTTCATACATTTTCTGTATCAGAGCTCTTAATATTACCACCAATCATACATTTATAATTCAGTATATAATATAGTTTGTCACAATTACAGTTTATAATTGTGTATTAAAGAAGAGACTGTGTAATTCTAGCAATTTTAGGTTTTTACTGCTAATGATTTGCAGACTGTCTTAATATTTAAACTCAAACAAAAAGATGGGTAAAATTATTTTAATTCACTTATTCTAGCCATGAGTTTGATTATATTTTAATTGTTTGTGCCAGAGGTTTGTGTGAAGCATAAGGTTTAGTATATTCAGACTAGGTATGTGGTACTAATTGTATTTATCTTCGTGGACAGGTGGAGATTTTCATAATGTATGATTTGTAAAAATCCACATATAACTTGTTTCAATATTCTAGTTTAATCAGTTATACAATAGGAGTGGTTTTCTCAGATCAGTGTTTCATGTTCTGGTTAAAATTATGTCTAATTTGAATATTGAACAGTGAATGGTTAAAATTTCTCATTAAAATAATATATTTTCAATGCCATGTTTTCAAATAGTTAATGGTTTAAGTATGCCAGCTAAATCTGAATATGACAAACGTGTCTGTGGAAATGGTATATAGCAAAACAACATGAAAAACATAAGGATATTAATTCTGATATCTAAAATAAATGGAACAGTGACCAGATTTACTGAAAAGGTCTTCTTAATTTTTTGGTACTTTTTTCAATAACTAAGTCACAATCAATACTGAACTGGTATCACAAAGTCATATATGACTATATAAGTCATATTAACTATAGTTAATCAGTGATACTATCCTGGCAAAACTTATTTTTACAGTTTTAGTTTGGAGATTTACAGGTAGCATATTATCTACTTGATGTAATTAATCATCTAATAAATTATTCTATTGAGAGAAATGAACCGATCTAAACTTACTGACCTGATCTAAATGTTACAATCCTGGGACATTTTTTCTGTGACAATTGTAGAATCAGTGAGGTTCAAATGCATAAGTTATAATGATAGAGTTGAAAAGTGCTGACAAACATGAAGTATAAATATGTAAATTATCAGTCCAAAAACTGATTTTAGTAATATAACTACTATCAGTCACTTTACTAAGTAAGAAACCTTTTGCATTTTGCCAGATGCAAGGTATGCAATGACAAAGTTTGGGGACAATCAATATTTTCTTCTGATGTTATACATCTAGAAAAAATTTCACTTAGTGAACTTTCTATTCTAGTGAAAAAGATTAGCATTTATGTAAACAATGATGGTCTTTTGTCTTAATTCTTTTAATTTTGTTTTTACATGCAACTGGATCTGAGTTCAATACCAGGTAAGTACTGGTATTTTTTGTAATGCCATTTTTTATCATTATCACCTTAAGAAAAGTACACTACTGCAATTTCTTACACCATATACTTTCTTGACTACTTGCACCATTGCCAACTTATTTTAATAGTTATTTCTAGCAAAAGATTAATTTGGGTAAATTTTTATCCAATACATTCTATTGTGGAAAGATAGTATTGTAATTTAAGTTTTAAACACTATTTTTTGTTCTGTAAAATAATATTTGAAAATTAATAAATGGGAGCTTCTTTTAATTTTTTATTAATTGCACAGAGAAGTTATAATTCCATTACATAAATTCTAGTAAATATTTATTTATCTTGTTAATTGTGTAAGTTTTTTTTGATTGAGCCAAAGAATATACATTTTTCTTATCATTTTAAGTTTGTAGTGTTGCTGCTACTTTTACATAAAATTAAAATTGGTTGAAAGAAGACTGGTATGGAAAGAATCTTATGTCACATCCTGACTCCATAGAGAAAACACCCTCCATGTGATGGTTTTGGTCACCACCACCACCCACTGTGGGGAGGGGGTTGTCATGTTACAGTTGTGGAGTAATGTATATATTATGTAGCCAGTAAGAAAATTAAATGATGTTGAAAGTTTAATTTTTAAATAACAATCCATAAATACTTTTGTAGAACTAATTTTAATTCCAGTTAACATGGTCTGTTTTCAAAAATTGTAAGCTCAAGTCTATAGTTTAAAAGCGAGGTAATTGCGTGGTGCATTTATGAGGAACTTGCTTAGCCATATATAAATATTTGCAGGAAATACTGTCATTAGGTTATAATTAAAAAAAAAAGATTGGCAGGAAGTTTCACATGTAACATTACACATTGTTCAAACAGCTCTCTTTATTGTTCAAATAAATATTCATTGATAAGACCATATATTACATAACTCATAGTTAAATAATAAATCACATATCAAATTAAAAAGTTCTGCATTTTAAACAATAATAAAATTAGAAATATTCTCACGTGTACAAATCAGTCACAAATAAACAAATTATGACAATTTATATTTCATAAATCCTTTTCTTCATAAGAACAAGAAATGAAATAGTAAACCTATGAAGTATAAAATTCTTCATGCTAAATACTTACATTAATTAATATTGCTACGATTAACATAAAATTAAAAAAAATATTTAAAATGTAATACTTATAAAAAAAACACCTTGATAAATTTATGTTAGAAGTATAAAAAACTGGATGACCAATGTTGGCTCAGCATATTTACTGCTCTGTTCCCTGTTATTATTAAATATTTAATGTAATTAACACCTTGCTTGTATTATATTGGAATTATTAATAATTTATTCTGAAGATGGTAGAGAAATACGTTATGTAAACTTTACCATGAATATAAGGTATGTTTCTATAACTGAATTAGACAATCAGTAAACAATGGTCTAGATTTTGGTATAATCTAGTGATGAAAAATAAAATCAGTAAGAGAAAGCTCATTACGTTTGCTTTCATCTGCTATAACTATATCAGGCCTTAAGACCTTTTTTTATTAAGAGTCATATCTTATCTGGTAGGGATTCAATGATAACACAGTATTTTTTTGAGAACTGTGCTTCCATTTTTTTTGTATAGTAATAACATGAGTTTTATTAATTTTAAGAATTAATACCAAAATTCAAAGAGATGTCTTTGATCCCCATTTTTTTTTCAGAGTTTATTTTTATTTTGGGGTGTACATTATGAGTGTTGGTAATAAATAGGTTGTGTTAATTATAGCATATTACTTTTTTTGTATAGTTCTCATATCACTTTATGAAGGGGAAAATAAAATATATATATATATATTTTTTGTCTTCAGTTATTTGACTGGTTTGATGCAGCTCTCCAAGATTCCCTATCTAGTGCTAATAGGTCCAAGGATTCAAGAAACTATTAATGTACATTGAATCATATTTGTATATTTTGCCACTTCCTTGTTTACCATTAATTAGAGTGAAGTACGTACCTTTTACCTCGCTCTGAATTATTTTATACTCAGTCTTAAAGAGGATTGTTTAAATCAAAGCATATTGTATAATTTAAAACTTTTCTTATAGTTATTTACAAGCTGATATAATTATTTTTAATTTTCAAAGAAAATAAGTGATAAATAAGAAATCTATAAAGATATCTATACTTATTACAAAAATTACTCCAAAAGATAATTTTAAAGATTATAAGTTTCAAAAAAATATGAAATATATATTTCTAAACTAATATAAGTAATATAAACAATTATAATATATAAATAGATATAAATCATTTGTAAAGTATGATTGGTTTGTGTGTGTGTGTGTGTGTGTGCGTACAATATTTTTTTTAATAACTACTTTTTTTGTAGATGATTAATTCACTGGTCAAGATTCCTTGCTTTTTCATAGGTATGAAATATGAAGATAACTAAATGAAGATTTCAAAGCTTCAAGCTGGTGTCAAACTTATCTTCTTTAATAAATAAAAGTTTTTATTGCTATATTAAGTTTCATTAAAAATAATTAAAATAATATTAAAACCATAAAATTTCTAAAATTTTGAATTAATGGTCACTTAATTTGTATTTTCAGTGGATCTATTACCATTGAGGCATAATTTCAAAATAAATATTTAAAAATATGAGTAGAATTATAACTTTAAATTTATCTGATAAAGAGAATTTTTTTAAATATTTTTAATTTTTAATATGTATTTTAAAATATGCCAGTTATTATGTCGGATACACCAAAATATATTTATGTACCATTATTAGTATAAAATTTTAGCAAATTTATAAGATATATTTTTCATTTAATATTAATTGGAACATTCTGGTTGAATGACATAAATACTAACCACTTTGTTATGAAGTTGAAGTTTTAGTTACTACGTAAAAAAATGTATTACTTTAAAAAATATATTTAAAGCTTCTTAAAATTAGCAAAACAAAAATTTACATTTGTTCCATTTGAAAAATGCTGATATTTCTTTTAAAAATAATAATTATCTAAACCAATTTTTATGGTAAAATATTTAATATCATAAAATAATACAGCTGGTTATTAAACATTTATAAGTTATTTAATTTTTACAAAAATAATTATAGAGAAATCAGCGGTAAGATCATTAACAAAAAACATGAATACTTGGTTGCATACCTATTCAAATTTGAAATACTACAAGCACCATTCAATTAATTTTGTCAGTCTAAGGGTAGTTAGTTAAAGGTATAATGGTTAATTAAGCAATTATTTAGTTAATCAAGTTTTAACCCTTAACATTACATTCTCTCATTATCATTTTTTATACTACAAAACCCTGTCATCCTGAGATATTTAATGTGTATCATACTATCAGATTATTATACAGAAAACTTTCCCAGAATCCAAAATAAATTATTTATTAATGGTGTATTTTTTAAGAAAAGCTTTTTCAATTAATGTACATTTAGCTCTGTTTTTCATTAGAAAAAAAATAATCTCATGAGGTAACATGTAGTTTACATTTTAAATCCCTGCAATTAAATTATTTAATTTGAACTTACTGTTAAAGTGATATGAATTTTTGAGGGACTTTGTATTCATCTTCAGCTCATGGGTTGAGGTACTTTATATAATGCAATAAAATTTTTCATTACATAACATGTAGTCGTACCACATACGCCGAGGATATTTAAAGATAAAATAAAATTATGTTTTTAAAAATTTTAGAGTTAGCTCTGTTACTGGCACACTTTCTCATAATAATGAATTAATTGTTTTTTTCACTTACTGCTTTCACTTACTGTTCTTGTTTAATAATTCTTCAGAGATTTCTGTTTCATCAGATCAATGTTTTATAGAACTAAATTAAAGAACATAATTGAAAATACAAGTTTAGAGATACAGTCTCAGTTACTGATACAGGAGAATAATTTAAATTAAGTTTTATAAAACAATATTCTGATGAAGTAGATATCTTAGCAAAAGTATTAAACAAGGATAATAACTCAAGACTAGTTAAGTAAAAAAAAATAAAAATTATATTCTGTTGCTAGCAATTTAGTAAAATATCTATTAATATAATTAAAAGAGTATCTTAAAAAAAGAAAATTGAAATTATATTAATTTTTACGGCTAAATCGTATAATAATGAATAATCGATTATACTAAAGGCCTCCAAGTTCAAATAAAAAGCAATAAAATAATTACTAAATTTGTAAAGGTATACTAGTAATTAAACAATTTTCATTTATTACTAAACAAATGACTGACCCAGTAAAATTAAAATTGTTTATTTATTTATCGCAAACAGATATTTCTATCTACTTACCAAAGCATTAATGGTAATCCATAATAAATTAAGTTAAAACAAACACAATAAAACTATCAGATAAACCAAAAACTAAAAAAAAAACTATGTACAACTAGTCACAGATGTAGAAAATAATTAGGATTAAAATCAGTTACACAGTAGAATTTGTAAAAAAACATAGTTATTTATCATTTTTATTGTCAATAAACTCTTTTTGAGTTTGTGCAATATTTATTAAAAAAAAAAAAAACAATACATAAATAAAAAATAAAATTAGAATTAATATAATTATTCAACCATATCTGTATTAAAGTAAACATATAATGTATTAAATTAGCTCTAAACTAAGATTATAAAATCTTTTAAGAGCAAAATAAAATATCAGAAAACTACAACAAAATTGCTCGATGTAAGCGACGGTACATATATTGAGCAATTGGAATCGAGTAAAAAGATTTCATTCTTTAAATAGAAGCGACTTGTATGTTATCATTAATGACCCTATCAATTAAAATCATATTATTACTAAAATTATCATCTTGAACTATTTCATATTTAAAAGTAAAATTTAATTACTACGTAGATAACTAAGTTAATTCATGTAATTATCGTTCTATTAATATTAATAACTGTAATAATCTTTATAGGCATTTAAAAAAAAAAATCTGCAACATTTTCTCTTAATCTGTATCTATTATAAACAAGTAGGCAATAATATTTTAAAATACAAGGTTTTTGTAAAATTTATGAGCTTAATTCTTTATTTGTTTGCTAAGTGGAACATTGTCATTAATCCAATATGGATTACAAATTATTCCTTAAAAAATAACATAACAGTTCTAAAATAAAGCATCATAAATCACTAAAAAAAAGTGATAGGAATAATTAAGAAAAACAAACTTCCCGTGCCAGGCTTACTAAGAATTGAACTGGTTTCATACAATCCTCTTCACTGAGCCAAATGTATGGCTGTGTATTGGGATATCAAGACAACTGAAATGCAGGTGACATTCAGTCCTACAAACGAAACCTTCACCCATTCATTACAAGTGCCATTTAAGGTTTTCAGAGAATACCATTGTGATCATGTTATATATATATATATATATTACCATTTTCTGTAGTGAAACAAAGGCTTAAATATAGACAGCTTCAAACGAGCAGAAGTAACAGTCAAATATACTGTTACCATTGAGGATATTAAGCTTTATTAGCTTTATAAGAGAGAAAAATGCTTTCCCTCTGTATTCCTAATCTTTGTATATTAAATATGAATACACAACAATGTTCAGAGCTATTAATAGTAATTACTTTATACTACATATTTACATTAGTAATTACAAACATAGTTGCATATTTCTTAAGTTCACTGTGTTTATACAAAATAATTTTTTTTCATATCAAGAAATAAATTTAACATAAGAAAGGATGTAGTTCCATTGGCATCTTATATATTCATAAACCCACACATACATTAATATATATATATATATATATATATATATATATATATATATATATATATAGAGAGAGAGAGAGAGAGAGAGAGAGAAAGAAGTTATATACAGTGTCTATATAATTAATATGCCCAAAATAAGACTCAAAAATTTGATTAAACCAGATACACTTTTGGATAGCTGCAGAGGATTTTACCAATTTGTGTGGATTTTCTGTGACCGACAATTATGGCGATTCAATACTCCATGAACAAGAAGAAGTGTTGTTCATCAGAAAATAAAATGCATCGCAAATAAAGAAAAATATCGCTTCTCGGCTTCTGGCTCCAGGCACAGACTGTCTTTTATTGAGTTCTAACGAAAAATTAATTGAGAACTAACAACAACGATGACAAGAAGGCGGAGTAGGAAGAACAACATCAGCAGCGTTGATGTCGAGAACAATAATAATACCAATGACCCGGACAAACCCAACCTCACGTCCGTGCAATAACATCTACGCACACGTCTGAGACGGGCAACAACATGGTACTTTGGTACTTTCGCTTACGTCGGCCAACGGGGTAATGGTTTTTGCTCCCTGTGGAGTACGGGATTGGTGATCCCGAGCTAGTTGCAGATATGTTTCTCGGCGTCGCTGTTTGCTGCAGTGGCGGGAGGCATGACCGTGATCTGTTTTGCCGAGGCTGGACGAGGAGTGCTCATCCCTCATCTCGGTTGTAGAGTCGGGTTGGGTGGGCTGTTGTGAGCATTGCTCTGCCGAAATCTTACGCCACTCAGCGTAAGTCCTATGACAACTCTTGCCAGGGATTGCTCTATGAGTAAGGGTATCGTATACCTTACTGCTACGTATGAGCCCTGGGATACCGGTATCGTGAGTCAGGGAATACCTGACTCTCCGGCTCAGGTTAAATTTGTAGGAAGCGGCTGATTGGGGGAACTTTGGCGGGATCTATGATCCGGGGCATGCCCAACCGTCTCTTCGCCCGCTCCTTATGATATATTGACTGACGATACTATATAGGTTATGGAAAATTCTATATCCACGTCTTCCGTAGTAGAGAATCAACGTAAAACCCTCGTCCAGGAGACCTTTGTCTTGGGAAGCGAAGAAAAGGAAGAGCGTCGAGAAAAGAACATCTGAACTAAGTTTCGACCTAAAAGCTTTGGACCGAATCCGAAGTATCTGGTGATAAAGAAGAAAGAAGGGGATTTTTCTTAAGTCAGTCCTTTCGTGATTGCTCGTGGAATCACGGAAGCTGCAGGAGAACTTGTAAGAGACCAGGAAGACAGCTATGGGATTGTTTGTGGAGACACAACACAATAATCTACAGTCATCACGGCTATTGAAAGCTACGAAGATAGGACTCATCGACGTTGAGGCGGTACTGCATGGTACACTAAATACCTCCAAGTGAGTTATAGTGAGCAGGGACCTTCTAAATTACACAGAAGAAGAGATCGTCCAGGAATTTCAGGAACAAGGAATTGTTGCATGTCGACATTTGAACATCCGACGTAACGAAGTTGTACTCTCCGCATCGCATGTTTTAACATTTAACAAACCTAAGTGTCCTAAGACAATTAAGGCTGGCTATCATGGACTGGACATCTGTCCTTTCATCCCAACTCCACTGCGGTATTTTTAATGACAGAAATTCGGACATACCGCGGCGAGATGCCCTTGAAAACAGATCTGTCCCTGTAGTGATCCATTACATCCGGATGACCTCTGAAAAGATCAGCCGGTTTGTGTTAACTGTCACGGACATCATTCTGTTAGATCGCGAAACTGTCCGATGTATAGGGAGGAAGTAGCAATACAAGAGATAAAGACCATTCAAAAGGTCAGCTACTTCGAAGCCAGAAAAATTGTGCTCAGCAGATCACCGAAGCTTACGTCTTGTTCTCAGGTTGCTGTGGCCCCTGCAATTTCTTTTAAGCCAAAGGACGTAGTTTCTGAACTGGCACCAGCATTGGCATGCATGGTCGAACGTATCATCGATCACAAATTGAAGAGTCAACTATCTATTGGCTTAATCCAAAACCGATGAAGAAAAAAGCGGATGTCTCTACAAAAAAAAAAAAATTACACAAACCAGGAATGAACTTTCGACTAACGAAAAGGCGAAAGAAATCGAAAACAAAATGAAGAAAATTGAAGCTAAAGTACAGATTAAAAAAATCTTCACTCAGGAACCTGTGAAACCAGAAGTAAAGATTTTGGAAAAGGAAGATTTTGAAAAACCAACAATGAAGCCTCCGAAAGCACGGAGGCCTTTAGGTAAGAGGGCGAGTATTTCGGCCGCCCCCCACACTTTAGGGGAGAGTGTATCGAGTTTAGATTCTAATCCAGTTAATTTCTTTAGTTTGACAGTGTATTTATTTTCATAGTATTAACAACAATTCGTTAGAAATTGTTTGAGCTTTTTTAATTGTTTTAATGTGTTTTTGAAATGTTTTTAGTGTGTTAGTTTAACATTTTTTTTAATTGGCAAGGACCGTTTATACTCTTGTCACTTAATGTTTCAACTGGGGTTTTTTAACACCCCTTGACAAGTGTATTTCTGGATGATCTGTTGTGACAAGACTAGTCTACTGATTATGTCGCTTGTATTTTTTTAACATGGAGGGGAGAGAAATCTATCGGTTTTTTCTTTTTGAAGTGGAAAGGGGCTAATGACCACAGCAGTCAATGTCCCTAAAACATCAAACAAAAAATAATGCCCTGACAAATCCAACCCCCATCAGTGCAATAACATCTACACACACACACACACCGGGATGGGCTCCCCTGTGGAGTACGGGATTGGCTGTCCCAAGCTGGTTTCACTGTTACAGCGATGGCAGGAGGTATGATCGTAATCTGTTTTCCGATGCTGGGTGGAGTGCGAATGGGAAGTGCCCATCCTTTATCCCGGTTGTGAAGCTGGGTTGAGGGTGGGCTGCTGTAAGCTTGCTCTGCCGAATTCTTGCGCCACCAGTGTGAGTCATTCACTTCGGTCTTTAGCAGGGATTTTCCTGTGGGTAAGGATATCGGTGCCCTTACTGCTGTGTGTGAACCCTGAAATGTCGGTATCGCAGGTCAGATAGTATCTGACTCCCTGGCCCGGGTTAAATCTGTGGGAGGCGGCTGACTAGGGGATCTCAGGTAGAATCAATGATCCAGGGCACGCCCAACCGTCTCTCTGCTTGCACCTTGTAACATACTGACTGAAAATGCAGGCTATGGATACTTCAACATATACTATGTCTGTGGCATAGGGTCCTGGAGAGCCTCTGTCTTCGCAGGAGAAGAGGAGGAAAAGCATTGAGTTTTGTATTGAAGAGAAGGATCTAACTAAGTTTGAACCTAAGAGTAGTGGATCAATTTCAAACTATTTGTTCATTAAGAAGAAAGAAGGAGATTTTTCTAAGGCCAGTCCTTTTTTGATTGCTTGGGGATCACGGAAGGTCCAAAAGGACCTGTTAAAGAAACTAGAAAAACTGCTATAGGACTGTTTGTAGAAACTGTCAACAACCTACAGTCATCATGGCTTTTGAAAGCCAAGGGGATTGAAGTATTTGATATTGAGGCTGTTCCATGTGACACATTTCCAAGGTGTTGTGTGCAGGGACTTGCTAAACTGCACTGAAGAAGAAATCATTGAGAAGCTTCATGCACAAGAAGTTACTGCATGTCAACAATTGAATACACGACGCAACGGAGAAGTTTTACCCTTCACACCACATGTCCTAACGTTTAATAGTCCTAAGTACTGGAAAAAATTACAGCTGGATGTTCGTTCTTTTGTCCGACACCACTGCAGTGTTTTGGATGTCAGAGATTCAGACATACAGCAACACGATGCACGAGGAAAGAAGTCTGTATTTGGGGAGACACATTACACCTGGATGACCTTGTAGTGATCCACCAGTTTATGTCAACTGTAATGGAGCTCAAGAAATTGTCCAAAATACAAGGAAGAAGTGGAAATACAGGAAGTAAAATCCATTTGAAAGGTCACTTACTTCAAGACCAGAAAAATCGACCGCCAAAGATCATGTCCTAAACATAGGTTGCTTCTGACCCTGCAGCCACCTTTAAACCAAAGGACGTGATAGCTGAACTGGTGCCAGCCTTGGCCAATTTAATGGAACAGATCATTAATCAGAAGATCAAGAGTCGACCAAATTGGGAAAGCAGCCCAAAGTTGTAGAAGATGAAAACAGTTACATTCCAAAAGATTATGAAGAAAACTGAAGTGACAAAGTAACAAGCTAATGATAATTTAATACTATTTTAGGTTGGTAATGTAAATTTACACCTGGACAAACCTAGAAAGGAAGCAGTGTTTGTGACCTGGTTTGAAGATACTCCTTAGGATTCTGATATACTTACATTAGCTAAAGAAGCTACTCAGATTAATGGAATTACTTGTACCAGGCTCAGCACTAAGAGAAATGGATATGGTTCTTTTCATATTGCTGTATCTGCTGAAGACTATGAGAAATGTTTACCCCTGAAGTAAGGTGTAAAGGTATTTTGGTTTAGCCATTTCATGGATCATTAAGAGACAAAAGCGATACAAAGCAACTGTTAATCAAAAGGAACCCCTGGAGGAGGGTTCTGAGAGTAATCAATGGATTTTTATGACATGATATTTTATATCAAAATGTCAGAAGCTTGTGGACTAAATCTGATAAGTCTTTTGCATCTGCTTCTAAGGTTGAACATGATATTGTAGCTGCAACTAACGTTAATTTTAGGGATACTACTTTGTCAGCAATTATTTCTCAAATACGTGGATAGTCTATACAGATGATAGGAACTATTCTGAAAGTTACAAAACTTGTGAAGGAGGTTCGTTGACAGCAATTAGCAAACAAGATTCAAAGTTTTAGAAGAAAGGACTTGGAATTTATTACTGACTGTGTTTGGGTTGAAATACACATGAAGAATAATTATAATCTTTTAGTTGGAAATCATTATTTCAGCCCAGACACCAGTTCTTAAGTGCTAACCACATATTTCAATCAGTTGTCCAATGAACTTGATTTAAGCAATACAGAACTGTGATGCTAAGTGGTTTCAACATGCCAGGAATAGATTGGAATAATTGCTTCCTTAAACCCGGTATGCATTATTATGTGAAGAAAAAAGCTCCGGTTCTTTTTGTGTTTATGGATGATAGTAGACTACACCAATTTTCATTTACCAGGGAATCATCCTTTGATTTTGGACCCTTATTGTTTAATGTGGATGTAAATGTGGGCAAGGAAGACATCTTGTTTTTCCTGATTCCCTTACAGTATGTGTTTACGTAGAAAAGGCTACACTTACTAACTCTAATGGGGAAGCTTATGAATATTCTAGAAGAGACTACCTTGGCCTGCAAAATGCTATTAAGGAGACAGACTGGGATTTGTCTACATTTCCTCAAATATTAGTGATGCTGACAGTGCCTTTTCAATTATTCTATCCAAAAAAATGAGTGAATATGTACCTGTGAGGACTATAAGATCAAGTAAGTTTCCTTTCTGGAGTTCCAGGGAGCTCATTAATTAAGCAAGTAGCTCAAAAATTATAAAAAAAAACTGGATTAATTATTTTCTACGATGAGTTTCCTATATTATAAAAAAAAAGAAAGATCTTTAAAGGAGGGAGGAGAGATGCCTTTGAAAGAGGTAGGAAGGTAGAGAATGAAATGAAAATAAAGCCTGCAAACCTTTTTAAATATGTTAAATCTTTATGACGGATTCTTGTAGAGTACATCCAATTAAGATCCAAGACAGATTATAATGGATGCGAAAGAACTAAGTAAAGAATTTGGAAAGTATTTCCAATCAATCTATCAGTCTGTTAATGAGAATTTAAGAACTTTTAATAATGAAGAGGACCATTGCATTACACAAACTGTTGCCATTCCAGGTGTTATTGAAAATAAAGTCTTGGATTGTATTGCAAGGCTCAAAGGATGATGTGCAGCTGGTAGTGATGGCATCATGACTTTTAAATAAAAGGTATTGCAGAGCTAATTTCACCTGTTTTATGTTGGCTGTTCAATCTTCGTCTTAGTCAATCTTAGTCTGGTGAATTTCTTAGCGTTTGGAAAAAAGCAATAGTCTCACCTATCCCTAAGAGAGGGATTTACATCTTTTCTCAAATTAGAGACCTGACTGTTTTAAAAGTAGCAGCTAAAGTTTTTGAAAGAGTGGTACACAGCCATTTCTATGAAAATTTGAATAAAGTTTTAAATCAATGACAGTATATGCATTTGTGGCCAAGAGATCTACTGCTACAAGTGTAAACAACATGTTATCTTTTGTTGCACTGTAGGTGGAAAACAGTAGAAAAGTTGATGTGATCTACTTTGACTTCAGGAAGGCTTTTGATACCATTCCTCATGACAGTCTATTGCCAAGTCAGAAATATATGGTGTTAAGGGTGCTATTTTTAGGTGGACCGATTCATATTTGTATAATGGAATATTTCAAGTTAAAGTGTATGGTGAAATCTCCAGTGAATATGTAACAACTTCTGGCATTCTGCAGGAGTCAAACTTAGGTCTACTTTTATTTACTATGTTTATTAAACATTAGGAAAGATATAAATTCAAAGTTAATAAAATTTGCAGACAATGTCAAAATATGTGGCTCTTTTAAAGATTATTCAAACCTTCAAGAGGATGTCTATAAGATACACAAATATTCAATAGAAAATGAAATGTCTCTTAATCTTTATAAGATAGTTATTATGACCTACACTAGAAATACATTAATGGTGAGATATGGATATAAAGTAGGGTACCAAGAAATACATCGTGTACAGACAATTTGTGATTTAGGCATTACCTTTGATGGTAAGTTACATGTTACGCAACATGTAGAAATCATCACATCAAAAAACAAAGGAATCTTGGACTGCTTTTTTGAGTGTCTAGGCACTTAAAGCAAATTAACATTATAAAATTTTCTACCAAACACTTGTCAGATCAGTTTTATAGTACTCTTTTGTGTCTGGGTTTACAACAGAGAGATTACTAGTTTGAAAAAAACTCTGACTGAAATTGAAAAACTCTGATTGAAAAAAAACTCTGATATTGAAATTGTCAATAAAGTATACTGTGTCCTGTAGTTAGAGGAATAAATAACCTTAATTTAATTAATGAAAGTGCAGTAGATATGTTCAATGAGAATCTTTATTCTTATTAAGAAAAGGGTTGGAGACTTTTTACTAATGAAATGTATTGGAAGTGTGTGATCACCTTTCTAGACCATACTGGATTGCATTTTATTTGAATGTTATATATCACACTTAACATTAGATTTAGAATAGACATAGAATATCTACTATATAGATTTAATTTATTTAATTAGGTACTTTGTGTACATACTGCTAAGGAATGACTGCTACTTTAATTTTTAAGGTATAGTAGAGTTATTAGTATGCTAGGACCCCTTTTTTTAAATGTGTCTTTATAGGTTCATGCAGCATATAAAAGTTTTTGTATACTGTTCTGCTGCACTTCTGTTTTGATAGGATTTCCCCACTTCCCAGATTACATTATTATCTACAAGGAGGTTGGAATGGCTATAAGGAGTGAGAGGAGGCCATCTAAAAAAAATTACTATTATTATTGTAAATAGCTTAAATTAACACATTTAATGACTTTTTGTTTATTTTGGCTATTGATATTGATTGTCAAAAGTTAAAAAATATGCCTTCAAAGAAACTGAAGTAATCTTTCTTATCATTCAAAGTCTGCTAAAAAAAGAGACTATCTTGTTCCACTGAAGCAGTGCATAATTTTTGGTTAGCTGCTGACCAAGAGCACTACACCCAGACTCAAGCTGCAATAAATTTGTAACGCGAATTGCAGTTAAATTCCTCATGTATTCATACTAATATCATTGAAGAGTTACCATGGTCACATAAGGATAGAAGTGCCTTTAGCTGTAACGTACAGCTTAAGTAAGCCGATTATGGACATATTGTCACCATAACAGAAATGTCTTCATGCAGTCCTGCTCAGAAATAGAAAATGAAACAAAATGCCTCCTGCACCCCTTTTTTACTTGCTTAGCATAGTTTCTAACTATCCTCACATTTTGTGATTAGGTTTAGAAAAATAAACAAAAAAAAAATAAAGTTGTTGCTATGAAGATCGGATGGTTATAAAAAAAATATTTTTAAATAGTAGAATAAAAATGATAAAATAATAAATTTTAAAATAATTATGTTCAAAAAAGGGTGTTGGAAGATTAGTAATTTTGAAAATTTTGCATGGGAACTTTTGACTCTGCAGCCTTCAAATCTATTGAAATACCACTAAAGAAAAGAAAGAGTATTCGTCAAATAACTCCTGCAGCCAAAAAAAAAACCATCTGTGCATTGCAAACACTTGAACAACAGGAGCATTGCCTACAGCAGATTGTATTAGGGTTTCTACATCAAGAATGAGGGAAAAATTGGAGGAGAGTTTTTCAAGCTTGTTATTTATCCGTATTATTCTCAAAACCACGAGGATAATGAACACAGCAGGGTTTCAGAGAGATGGAGCTTCCTGGCTAAACAGGAAGGGCTCACTTCGCTTGCCTTTACCTGCCTGTTAAAAATAGAATTAATAGTAATTGTAGTAGTAATTGTATTAAAAGCATCCAGAAGGATATTTCATTATTTTATATTGAGCACTTAATTCTACTTATGTTGACTTTTTATTTAAATAAGATATTTGGTTTAAGATTATTGTATTGTATTCCTTCTACTAGAAACACTAATTTAATTATAAATATTGGCCAATATTTACTGGAAAACACAGTAAACAGCGGCTTTTCAATGTTATAAACTATAATGATATTTAAAAGAACTTCAGAAGTAGTACCTAGCAGTAAAGATTAAAAGCCATAATTAATAAATTTGTTCAGATCACTTAAATGAAAAAATATGCAATTTTCTTTTGATTATGAAATACATATTGAATGGCCAAAGAATTCAATGCCTATGTAAAAACAGAACAGATAATAGTAATTAGAAGATGTACAGTTGTTTCTATGGTTATATTTTCATGAGAATAAAATGCAAAACAAACAAATCAATAAATATATGAAAGACAACATTATTCATTTCATGAATCTGTGTTATATATAAATACAATATTAATATAGTTCTCTGAAGGACAGAACTGTGCATATGTAAGTAATTGGAAGACATATATTTTTATATTCACTTACATAGTGATAAATATAATGGGTATTGCTAAATATCAATCTATTTCTGAGCAAATATTAACATACATATGGCTTTAATCTGATTGGTTTTTTCCTGCTAATTATCAGTTTTTATAATTACCATATATTTAAACAAAAATATATTTATTATACAATAATTTGGTAATTTTCATAACATACATAAAATAAACATACAGTGATAATCTTTTTAAGTAAAACTTGAAGGAAAAAACATTTAAAAAATAACTTAAAGAATAAGCAAATTTTGTAGTTTTTATATTTTGGATACTTCCAGTTGATAAATGTAGAGGAAGGTGGTTAAAAATAATAACAATCTTAATTGAATTCTCTTCCTCCTACTCCATAGACAATCTGTATTTTCTTCTGAAGAGTAGAATGTAATAAGCAGCAGGAAAAAGAAAAGGAAATTAGGATTAAAGTTTTGCCTAGATTATGATGGATTTTGTAGCAACACTGTCATACTGACAAGCAAAGTATTTAAATAAAATAATATTTTCTTCAAATTTGATTTAAACTTATCAATTTCATCACAAAGAAGGAAATTAAAAGCATTCTAATAATCCATCGCAAACTTGGCACATTTAATGTTAGGAGCTTTACTATGATCCATGAATGGCATTAAACTGAAGTATAAACTACACATTGAGAATTGAGGTAACACAAGCTGATAATGGATTTCCTCAGTATTTAGAGTTGTGAGGCCTCAAATTTATAACTTAAAAAAGCACTGAAGTCCTTATTAACTGCATAATAATGGGTGTTTCAAAAAGGATGCAACCGCTCTGTTTGACAACTTGAATCTATTACAAAAATATTAATAAAATACTTATACAACAATATTCAAATTACCTTTAATAAATTTATAGTAGATGTTCAAAATAATTTCCTGTGACCTCAATGCAGGTTCGTGCACGTTTCATAACATTTGCAGCCACGTTTCATAATGTTTGCTCAGTAATGTTTGTAATCTCACTTTCAATGTTAACCTTCAATTCGTCAAGTGTATGAGGTTTGTTTTTAAAAACTACAATTTTTTTATTTACCCCCAAAGGAAAAACTCTGCTGGTGTAAGATCCGGGGATCTTGGACACCACAACCCTTTTGATATCAAACGATGGCCAAAAAATTCCTGTTAACATAGCCAGCGTTTGATTAGCACCTACGACACGTTGCATTATCCTGCTGAAACCCATATTCTTGTTTGTGTAAATCTAACATGGCAATATTAAGTTGCGATAACTCACACCATCAACAGATTTGAAAAAAAGAAAGTCCTATTACACGACGGAGATCGCACACCAAACACCAATTTTATGTGCATATAATGATCGTTCATGAAATGGATGAGGATTTTCAACGCTCCATATTCATCAGTCTAGGCTGTTAATGTAGCAATCCAAGTGAAACCATGCCTTGTCGCTGAAAGAAACACGATCCAAAATTTCAATATCGCCATCATAAACAAGAGAACAAAACTGACAATACTGTAAACGTTTTCCGTGTCTACTTCTTTCAGTTCTTGAACGACACCAATGCGATTGTAAATTTTTAGTAGCCCTAAAAGCTGTAGGTTGTGAAATCCCAGCCTGGGAAGATAACTTTCTGGGTGATTTTCCAGGTGAGCTAATCAAATGTTCTTTCACATCCTCCAGAACTACTACTGTTAATAGTGATGGCCGACCTGTGTTTTCCGAACATGTACACACCGGCTCATGAAATTTATTAATCAAACGTGATATTGTTGACTTATTAGGAACTGAAGAATGGGAAATTTTATCTGAAACTCGTCTTTCACTCATTTGTAAAATTTATACACAAACTAAGTCTCAATAATAAACACACGTCTTTGGATTATACTGGTATAGCACGAGTGCATAAGAAGAACATTTCAACTGTTACAAGCTGCTAACCTTCTTACTTTTTCCTGATAAGCCTCCGCGAAATAGTCATGTATTACATCAGAGGATGAATGAGGATGATATGTACGAGTGTAAGTGAAGTGTAGTCTTGTACAGTTTCAGGTCAACTATTTCTGAGATGTATAGTTAATTGAAATCCAACTACCAAAGAACACCGGTATCCACAATCTAGTATTCAAATCTGTATAAAAGTAACTGACATGGAGGGAGAAATAAAATTTACCTATGCGTGACTTCTACCTTCTTAATCTTAGGGTTGCGTCCTTTTTGAAACACCCGTACATGCACCCTATGAATATTCTATTCCAGGTGACATTGTAATATTCCAGATTACTAAAGCTAGAGCCACCGGGTTGGTCTAGTGGTGAATGCGTCTTTCCAAATCAGCAGATTTGGAAGTCGAGAGTTCCAGCATTCAAGTCCTAGTAAAGCCAGCTATTTTTACACGGATTTGAATACTAGATCGTGGATACCGGTGTTCTTTGGTGGTTGGGTTTCAATTAACCACACATCTCAGATATGGTCGAACTGAGAATGTACAAGACTTCATTCACACTCATACACATCATCCTCATTTATCCTCTGAAGTATTATCTAAACGGTAGTTACCGGAGGCTAAACAGGAAAAAGAAAGAAAGATGACTAAAGCTAAGCATTTATAAAGCAGCAGGCAAAAAGTGGTATTACACTATAGAAGGGTCTTGCCACTTATTGATATGCATGAAGTTACATTTGACATTAATTACTACATAAAAAAAGGCTGAACAGTTTATGGGCTTAAATGTAGGCTACTTATTGTCTCCATACAAAGCTCACTATCTAATGTCACACCAACATACTTGACTTATTAAAGTAATTAAAGTAATTTTTCAGAGAAAGGGTATAACAAAAGGTAATTGAGTCTTGTTTATTCCCTCCCTCCTATGACAGACAAATCATTAAAAATGATAAGTAGTTGTTTTAATCTCTACATTACTGCAAGTAATTAACACATGTTTTCTATACTTATTAAAGATATCTTCATAATGATTTTCATTTTATGATGCATTTATTATATACATACAATGTAAACTATATATTACATGCTATAAAAAATATTTACTAATTATTATTAACTTCTTCCTTTTTACTTCCTTGTATGAAGTAAAGCGAGTATTGTGATCATGAAAAATTTCAGATTTCAATGGAAATATCTATTTTGACCATTCCTGAATCCATTTTGAGTAGTTTCAGAGTGATGTCTGAACATACATATGTATCTTGCATAACTCAAAAACAATTAACCGTAGGATGTTGAAATTTTGGATTTAGGACTGTTATATAATCTAGTTGTGCACCTCACCTTTTGATTGCAATCGACTGATGAAATATTTGGATCTTACAAGGGGATGGCACATTGGTTTGAATCAGACTTTATCTCCTTTTTTTTTAATTTAAATATATTGATTTATTAATAATTGTTAACCTCTGATTGTAAAAATGTTTTATAATAAATAATTATTCGATAATGAGAATAAAAAAAATATGAAAACATATCAGAAGTTATAAATGAAATATTAATTCCATATCCCACTCTCAAGCTTCAAGCTTATGTGGCAATATCATCACGCAAAAAAGAAAAAAAAAATGTAAAATTGATGGTAAAAAATAATGTATTTTCATTTTTAAAAACATGTGTATATGTAATATAATAGGCATAAAAGGTAGTCATCTGGTGTTCACATCAGATTTTTATTAATTATTAAATCATATTTTATCAGTTGTATTCCATTTTCAGTTAATAAACTGCCCTATCAATATTGTTTAGTCAATAGTTTATCTCAGTCTTTATACGTATGCCACGATAAATTGGCAACTAAATATGATAATGAATTAAAAATTAATGATCTCTAAAAATGTAAAAGACAGAGTAGCCATTTATTACCAAAAACAATAACAATATTCATTTGTAAATCAGGCGATATAATTATTTTATGAAATAGAAAGGGTTTATGAGAAATAAGTGTGTAAGTTTAATTAAATTAAAAATTCTTAAGTTAAGTTAAATTTCACAAAAACAATATTACACTATAAGTCTTTAAAGAATACTGATTAGGATTTTCTGCATATTATAATATATACATAAGTAATATTATTTTCAAAATTATTTTGTTATTTTTATGCCTATATTATTTATTGCATCACTGTTACTTATTTGTTTGTACAGACTTTAAATAGTTATTATTTTTTTAATTATTCATTTTGTACGTAGTACACCTACTCTAATCAAGGTTTTTTCATGATTTTCTAAAATCATGAAAAAATGTTTGATCAGTGTTAGAGCATTTCCTTCTTTTATCAATAGAATAGCTTACCTAAATCACTTTAATCCTTATTTTTTCTAGTAAACCCTGCACGAGCTAGTAGTTATTTCAGAAAATAGCTATGCCATTTTTGAGACTAATTTGTATCTCATGTAGATGACTATAACTCTTTGGTATTGGTGTTGGTTTTACAAGTTTTGAGTATGTTTTACAGACATCATCCTTACATTCTATATTATATTAGTAGTATCCAGTTTTCCAGTATTTTTTAATGTTTCTGGTTATTTAATCCACTAAACCTCCTTTTGATCATCTAGTGATACATAGAGTTTCTGTAACATCTGTATTTTTATAAGGTCGGGCATTAGTCTATACCCAACCGCAGTCTGGAGGATAAGAGATTTTCTGTCAGAAATTTCCTTTCCTTAGCCAGAGTTGTTAAAAGAAGCTGGATGCTCTTCTCATCTTTCTGATAAAACGTATATTGCTGGTACTGGTAAAAAAGTTCTACGATATTTCTTTTCAAAAATAATTATAAAATAATTTATTCTAATTCTTTCCAGATATTAGCCATAAATTCTTACTTTATGGTCAATATCTGTGCTAATTGAAACACAATCTGATGAATCATTTTCCCTAATTTACTGCTCTAATAATGACAGGCTGCTATTCTTTAACACATTTCAGGTGTTATGAAACTATCAGGTTAGAGAGAATGGAGTTTATTATCTTACCCCTGTCTTTAATTTATATTGTTGTAATTACAACATATATGATAATCACTAATGTAATTTGGCCAGTCATACTAAATATAAATAGAAAGGAACAAAGAAATAAACTTAAACAGTTGCAACATTACAAAATATTACGTACACAACATTTATTAGAAACTACTTTTAAATATTTGACAACTAATAATTAAAATTACCAGCCAGTAATGTCTCTGATCTTTGATTCGTAAAAATTTGCATCTGTCAAACAGATGGAATTTTTTTACGTTGTACTTATTTCTTTATCCTTAATAAAGAAATATTAATCGGTTTCTTCTACTCTCTTTTTTTATTTCTTAAATATTAAAAATTTAATATGAACATATGATATATAAATTGTTATTTACTTATTTATTTAAAATTACAAGTGCTATTTAAAATTTATAAGTGCCTCTTAGATTACCTCAAATCAATCCTTCTTATATCATTACAATTATCTAAACACATTACTTTGTTTTAAGATTGAAGTATATTTTTTAACTTAGATTGAAATAAATTATTATTATTATTATTAAAAGCAAACTTCAAATACATTGTTAAAATATAATTTTTTTAGAGAAAGTGTGACATTGAATTTTGGTCAGCAAGGACATAATTCATAACAGGTAAACAATAGATTTACATTAAATTGTGCAATTCTGAAATAGTAATAGATTTTTTTTTTACTACCTCCCATCAACCCTTTCCAGCTGCCCAGTGCTTTCATAGTGGTGGGAAGAAGACTGCTATCCAATGTAAAGAGGAATGAGACAACAGAACAATGAAAAATATTGATATATTGACCAAGTTACATAGTTACATAAAATATAAAAAAATAAAAATATACAAGAAAATTCTACAAATAATCTAAATGTAAACACGAATAAACCGATTTTTATAACTGGACAAACAGAAAACTAATTACTAAAAAAAGTTCTTATGAAAGTTTAGTTTTAAAAACTGATTAATGAACTTCTTGTCTATCCAACAGATGAATATTTATAAACTATCATTCCTACAAGTTGAATAAGCTTTGTCATGGTTCTAAATTAGACAAATATATTCAAGATGATTTTGCTCAAGAGATTTTTATAACAATGAGTTAGAATTCATATAATTAAAGTGAATGATCCTTCAAAAAACTATTTCATACAATAAAGGTGATGCGCCCAACAAATTTAAACTTGAAAACGCACAGCTCACCCAGATAATTTAAAAAAATTTATTTTCTAAAATATTGGGTATCAGTTTCATTCTTCAAAATATATAATTTGTCTAATGGAAATAGGTTGAAACAGTTGTTTTTACTAGAGTTATTAGTATTTTTTTCTGTTACTCCAAGTAACCTTCTTTTCTTTTTTCTGTTTAGCCTATGGAGCCATCATAAGCTACTACGTCACAGGATATGTATGAATGTAGGTTAAGGATATGTTTGAATGTAAGTCTAGTACCATTCCTGAGATTTGTTGTTAATTGAAACTCAAATACCAAAGAATACTGGTATCCATAATCTAATATTCAAATCCATATAAAAGTAACTGCCTTTACTGGGATTTGAACTTAGAACTTCTTGACTTCAGAATATAATGAGTTCACCATTAGACCAATCTGGTGTGTAACCATCTTGATCTAATAATACTAAATACGTACATTGATCTATATCAATAATGTTATTAAAATTAACGTTAATTTTAGAAATTCTGGTTATAGTAATGCTAATAACAATACTATAATGCCATTAACAGCGGGGACCAAACAGCGATAGAATATTCTTAGATGCGGTAATGTGAGCTTTTAAGCCTTAAACAATTAACTTAAACGAACCAATTCCTAAATTTTCCTAAATACTGATGTTTAGAATCCTAAGATTATATATGTAATTTTTTTAAATATTTATTTATTAAGGTCACAAGTTTCATGGTACTTTTGTAAGGAAGGCCAAATGGATACGGAAAGGGGAGGCTCTCGGAAGAAGATAATTAAATCACAGAGGAGCTGCCTCTGATCAGGATAGTTTATTAGGTAGTATCAGAGCACAATCAAGAACCAATAAGAGTATTATTAGGTTACCAAATTGTGCAAGTCTCTTGCAAAACTTGGATATAAATACATTAGGAATTATTCTCTCGCAGTTCCCTTGCTATAATGAGACATTTACCAACCTATTGCCTTCTCAAGATCAAGGATTGTATCTGTTGATGGATTTCCTGCCATTTGCTATCTCGAACAGACAAAATTGAGAATGATCAGGATAGTAAAAAAATCATCCTTTGGAAGAGTGTAAGTCCAAAAAAATAAACCACTCAGTAATTTTGAAAGATATACCCATATCCTATATGTAAAAACAAAACCAAAAAATACAATTTTTGTAATTAAATTAATCGATATATTTATTGTTCGTTTTGTCACGAATAATGTATATATATATATATATATATATATATATATATATATATATATATATATATAATTACACCGGAACCATATAATTGAATAAATAATTCCCTATAATATTTCAGACTTATTTTAATTAACTCTTTCATATATATAGATTATATAATTTTTAAATAGCCTATAAAAGGCGTTTAATAAAACAATTTTAATAAGTCAATAAATGCAAGTAGTTTCGTTGTAGTAATGATTACCGGAATCAAAATAAAACACTAGATACGTCATATAATAAATTAATCTCTCAATATTTATATCAGGTTAACAAACTTAGGTAATTAAAAATATTAATGACGTACTTAATATTGATCGTAAAAAAAAACCTATTTCTTGCTAATTATTATAATACCACATTAGTGAAAATGTATGTGTGAGTGTGTTTTACTGTGTCATGTCTATGTGTAAGATGACTGTGACATCATAAATAGTGGGGATTAAAAGCAGGTAGGAAGAAGGCTTTCGGCACAGTATTCTCTTTTAGCTTCCAGTGAGGCGGCAACAGCGCTGCCAGCAAAGCGGTGTAGGTACGTGAAATTGGTGTTGCCAGTTCAACTTGTATTTTAAAACTCCGCGTGGTAACGCCGGTCGAAATTCTTTAATATTAGACAATCTAAATATTGAAGAAATTAATTTTAAAATTATGGGGATGGATGACGCTGAACATCGTGTAAGTATTATGCTATTTTATAACAATTTATTTTATGATAAATAAATCTAAACCATTTTTTTTTAAAGAAAAGTACGTGGTATTAATATATGACATTACTGTAAAATTTTAATTGCGAACTCATGCGTGAATTAGTTAATAATTTTGTTGAAAATGTATTTATGAATTCATTCTTTTCAAAGAATTGGTATTATCTATAATAAATCAATGTTCGTTAAAGAGCAGGACTAAGGCTACAATTACATTTTTTTTTTTTAGCATTTACTGGATTAGTATACAGAATAATAGAATAAAACAGATTTATTTAAAGATTCCATTCTTGTAATTATTATCATATTTATTACACAAAAAATACAAAATCATGTCTCTTGAGACAAAAAAGGACTAAGGAAGTGTAAACACGAACAGAATAGTCTACATGTAAAAATAATTGAAAATTGAGTTCTGCTTGTATAGAATTGTTTTATATATATGAGTCTCCTTGTAAAATAAAGATTGCGTTTAAGGAAATTTTTTCGTTTCCCAGGCAACTTGAGATTTCTGGTTAAAAAGGTTCCTTTTTATCAGTGCCGTTTATAATAGAATTTAATAAAATTAAAGCAATAAAATTTATATTTTAGATTTTTTTAAATAAATCAAAGAATATTTTTTCATCCCAAAGAATTTTATGGTTATGTTTTATTTTAATATCTATGTATTTATCACCCACCTCCTTCTGTTCACCTTTATAAGTTGAAACCAGCTGTAAATGAATATTTGTATAAAAATGCATCATCACATTTCAAGATATTGCTACAGCTTTATTTATTACATTACGTATTACTTAGTATTGTATTGAATTTTAATTAAAAGAGTTCAGAGTTCGAATCCAGTTCAGGCTTTGCTTTTTTTACATGTTACGGGAATACATTTCTTATCACCAAAAAACATAAATGTGCTACTTTTTCATCGTTGCTATGAAATTAATAAATAAATTAACATATATTCAGAGTGATTCACGAAGAACGTAACAAACTTTCAGGATATATTCTACTGGTAAAAATAAAGAAGAAATTTTATTAAACATACATCGGAAACGCTTCGTAAGGGAGTGTCGGCTGGCGAAAGATTTCGTCTTAAATTCTGCACCTTCGGTAAAATAAAGCCGGAATGTAATTCTTGGAGTAAATTTAGTGGTTTTTATGAGCTTTTCACCATTGCTGTTAAAATGCAAAACAAAAAATTTAATTGTTGGTAACAACTTATGAAATAAATAGATACTAATTTTTAATTAGCTTTAAAAAAATTTTAACTGTTTTATTGACGATGTATTGATTTCTGCCTCTTCGGGGCAGAAATCAAGGCGAAATTACTTGCTAACGAAGCGTTTCCGAGTTACCATGTTGATGAATTTTCTTATATATTTTCACTTGTCCTGAAAGTTTATTACATTTTTCGTGTATCACTCTGAATATAGCTAATATAAAATAATGCATATTTTTTTATTAGAGATAATTAAATTTAAAAATATTTAATAAAAAGGAAAATAATATTTAATAAACATAAAATATATACAAGATGTCAAAGGAAACTGAAAAACCTTCAGGACAGGTTCTACTTTACCCGAGGTAAAATATTTCCAGTGGCTTTCCGTATCGTTTCGTATAAATTCAATAGCATTTCGTATTTTAATGAGTAACTCTTCTTTAGTCCGTATACTATCGTATCAACCATGTGATTTTCATTGAAAACAAATGCTCCCAGAATTTTGTCATAAAATAATGCCACAATGCCATACCAAACATTAATGTAAAATCTACGTTGGAAACTAGTTTCTACAGTAGGATGTGGATTGTCTAAATGACTATTTTTAGAATTGAAGACTCCCTTTCTCGTAAAAGTGGCTTCATCAATAGCAACGTGAAATTCGCCTTGTGCTAGTGTTTGGGCTACGCTGAATATGCTGAATCATACGATGTTCATCATTAACACGATAATTTACTTGGTGTTCAACAGAAAACGAACACGTTGGAAATGACCCTTTCGTTCGTAATTGCTGATACACCGAACATTGTTTAAAATTAATGTTTGTTAGGTACAGAAAAAATAATACGATTTTCTGTTGTTTTGCTTCAATAAAAAACCGATTTTTAAAGCTTTAATTTACTTTTTATTGGTGATTTTTACAAAATTTTCTCAGAATTAAATTATTTACAATTTTTTTACTAAATCTTTTGCATTCATTAGTCATTTAACAAAGATATTGTAATACAAACCTAAAAAAAAAACCTTGTTTTTCGACACAGAATTTAGTGTTTTACGTCGGATCTTAAAAAAATACTTAAGTTACAGTTCTGGGACCTATTTTATCCTATTTCCCAGCTCAAATTACCACCAAATTTACACATTAATTTGGGTCCCAAAAATTACTTTAGGGCTTCTTTTTATTGGAAGAGAAATCCGGGCGAAATGTTTCGCTAGCCGTAACTCGAAAACAAAGCGTTTCCAGATCAATGAACTTTACTTTGAACTTTTTTGACCCACACGAACATTTTTTCATTACTTCTACCAGTAGAACATTTTCTCCGTTTCTTCGTGGAACACTCTGTGTATAAATATATCTTAAAAACTAAAGAAGATACTACAGTTGTGGGACCTGTTTTATTGCATTTTTCAGATCATAAACCATAGAAAACCATTAATTTTACCTCCAGATTAATGTCCAAAAAATTTCAGTACGACCTCATTTTCCTGGAAAAGCTGAGATCCAGGTGAAATCTTTCGCTAGCCGTATTCGCTAAGGAACTTTTTCCATTGTTTTAATTAGCGGAATACGCCTGTAAAGTATTGCAGTAAATCTATAAAAATGAATAAAAAAACACTCCCCAAAAATAAAAAAATATACCTTTTTCAATTTATTAACTTTAAAAATTGCGGTAAATTAAAACAAAAAACTAGTAACAGTTTACTAATCCTTAATTTGGTGGCGCCAACTTCAAAAGTCGAAATTTAAAGAATTGGAAGGATATTTTTTTAATTTTTAATTGCGGGTATCCCTGAAGTTTATTTTATTAAAAAAAAAACTTATTGTATTTTTATTGATAATTTTATTTAATATATGGTTAGGCTTAATACAAAAAACAAAAACCGCTACCCCTATAAAAAAAGGCAGTCGCAAGAACCTATATGTTTAGAAAATATGGTTCTTGATAAAAACAAATCAATAGGGTAATATAAATATAAACATAAACATTTTTATTGATGAAACAAACATTTTTATTGACCTAACGAGCATGACTTATAGTTCTCTGTAATGCGGTAATAAAGCTTATTTAAAGTAGGTAGATAGTAATTGTAGCAGATGTATACAAATAGTTTTGCAACTAATTTTCTTGAATTTCCGCGTGAAAAAATTTGAATATCATAATCGTTGACTGTGTAAAACTATTACATTACAAAAATTCAATCCTAAACAATGGTTATAAAAAAAGAAAATTAAAAATAACGTAAAAAAATTGAAACTAACAAACCTTTGAAACACGTAAGCGTGTCGACCTTTTGTCATTAAATTCTTTTTAAATTGTTTTTTCCAAATCGACCGACTGCGATTTAGTATAGAATTTAGTATAGAGGAAACGTTTTTTTTGTGTAATTTTAATGCAATAAAATACATTTTTTTTATTTAAAGAAAATGTTTAATTTAAACCACGAATAAACTATCAATATAAGTAGTATACACATTTAGCGTTATGATTTTATGCAATTTAAATAGAGAGAAGAACAGGGAAAGTCGTTCAACGTTCATTTAATTATTTTATTTCAATAATCTTTATGCAATATTAATATAATAATTAGTAAGTAACTTAACTAAACGATTAAAAAAAATAGATGATCTTCATTAAATATTTTTATTATAAATTTAATTTTTTGTTTGGTTGTTATTTAAACTTACATATACAGCGTATTTACGACAATTCTTGTCTGAGATTTACATTACATGACGCTCTCTGAGCGTTCTATAAAATGAAAACTGCCATTGTAAACTGTCACATTTATAAGTTGATTTACGAGTGTCGATAAAATCGGATATTGATTTATAATCTTCGAAGGATTATGTTTAAAATATCTTTAGTATTTAACGATCCGTGTAAAAATAACTGACTGTACTAGGACTTGTTCGCTGGAACTCTCGACTTCCAAATCAGCTGATTTGGGAAGATTTTCACTTCTAGACCAACCCGGTGGGTATAACTCTGGGTTCCAATGAAAATAAGTACCACTTACGATATATTGTTGAACAATCAATGAGAACTTATTATTGCACTTAAGAAAAAGTACAAAATCCAAATATGTTTGAATTTTGGGCTTTTTTGGACACTTTTGGTTCAGTCGATTGCAATCAAAGGGGGAGGTGCACAACTAGATGTTAAAACAGTCCTAAATCCAAAATTTCAACATCCTAAGGCTAATCGTTTTTGAGTTATGCGAGATACAGACGTCACGCCGAAACTAGTCAAAATGGATTCAGGGATGCTTAAAAAGGATATTTCCGTTGAAATCTGGAAACTGAAATTTTTCACGATCACTCCACTTCCTTTACTTCGTACAAGGAAATAAAAAACTAAAAGTTATATTTTTAACAATCAACTTACGTACGTATGTACCTCGCATTACTCAAAAACGATTGGCCGGCCGTAGGATGTTGAAATTTTAGATTTAGCACTGTTGTTTAAAGTGATTTTTGAACATTGCATTCCATTCCATTACATGGAATGGAATGCAATTCCATGTAATTTTCATTCCATTCCATTACATGGAATGGAATGAAAAGTTGGCAGGAGTTTATTACTCCCTACTCCATCGCAGAACCTGGACAGAGTCCCTTGCTGCTGGATCATTCTAATCGGGCTTGGTTTTTAAAAGAATTATTTTAAATCTCGGTTCTAATTTTCTCAAGTTTTGTTTATTATTATTTAGTATTTTAAGGACGGATTTAATTGCATTCCAATCCGTTGCTAAACCAGCGTTATCGAACCCATTTTATGGGCCGACCGCGGAAGGCTAGGCTTATAAAGCCTGTCCTCCCAACGTAATTCCCCTTCAGACCGTCGACTGAAGTCCTTTCGGTGCTAACTCTTTAATAGGCTAGCAGGAATACGCCACAACGGGATACCTGTAAGGAGGGAGCAATGCGTCCCCTTTTCCGGAGGAGTCGCAATTGCTGGGTTATTTTATCTTACTGTAAGTTTTGAAATAGGAGAGGTTGTGTAGAAGCTCTTCATCCGCTTCTGGTATGGCTGCCCTTCAGGACGCATCTCTGCTGGGCTCTGTTCCGGACTCCAGTCCGTGATGTTGAGGCGAGTGGTTGGTCTTCCTTCTTCTTCTCCCTCTTCTTCTTCCGAAGACCTCTTCGTTCTTCTTTGGCCTGCACTTTCCAAGAATTGGTAGTAACCGAAGTTACATACCATTAACCTTGAAATTCCCGAGGCCCCGAAGGGCTGAACGGGGGAAAGTGCAGGTTTCTTCGTTCTTCTGTGCTGTCAGTGACTGCTGGGCAGGTGACTGCTGGGCAGGTGGCTGCTGGGCTCGTTCCCTCTTTCTTCTTTCTTGAAAGGAAAGCAAGGTAATAGGGAACTTACAAATGGTGACATCTATTCGCGATCGCGGTTTTGGGGCGGCGATTTTCTGGAAAGAAGTAAACAGAAATTATTCACTCCACGTAATTATTAACCTTCAGACACAAGATTTCTGGTGTGTCGTATAATTAAACTATTCAGTTTAGCGAACTCCTGTAAACTGGTTACAAATATTAATTTTAACCTTACGTTATAGAATAGACTTTTACTCTAACCTAATATTTCAGTTAAGGTTGTCGAATTAATAATTATATAAATATTTGATATTAATAAAAACTAATATTTTAGCACTTGTGTAACTGTCCACTTTTATTAAACAATTTGTATCAAACAAGGATTGTATCTCACTTTCAAATGAAATAAGTTTAAATGAAGTGCAGCAAAAATGTTTATATGTAATTTATACGTACAAGGAAGTCGTATGGTGTCCACTTCAGATTTTAATATTTGTTATTATTATAGACAATTAATGCATTTTTTATAAATGGTATTTGTTAAAAAAATTATAAATATTTTTATATAAATTTAGCCCACCGGGTTGTTCTACTGATTAACTTACCACAAATCGAAGTCGAAGGACGAAGGACGAAGTCGAAGGAAGTCGAAATCGAAGTTGCTTTTGTACGGATTTGAATACTAGACAGTATATCGGTGTAATTTGGTGGTTAAGATTAAATTAACCAAACGTCTCAGGAATGGTCGGCCTGAGTCTGTACAAGACTACACCTCACTTACATGTCATGAGTTAAATTTCGGTGAGAAATTTCTTTCCGGTTATTCCTATTTCTATATGCAACAGGTACCTCAGTGGTTATTAATAAAATTACACCAATGCATCGTTGAAAAATATCTAACGTTTATTAAAAAAGAAAAAAAATTATGTTGAATTCTCAATATGATTAGAGGCTGCTTCAAAAAAATTAATATATTTTTCAAGGAAAAAAATATTTTTACAAATATACATTACAAATACTTTTACAAATCCATTATTCTTCTGAGACTATCTCCTTTTTAAACGATATACGTGTTTTTTATTGTTTTTTGTTATTAGTAAAAATTGAAACATCTTTTAAACGACTTTCTTCCAAATCAGCTCATTTTAAATTACATACATTACTTTTATGATTTATTACTTTGTCTATTTTTTAATAGCCTTACGTATAATTTTTTGTTTTATTTAAATATTTTTAGTTTTGAACCGCGGCTCCCTTCGATCAGAATAGTTCTATTTACGTATTTTAGATCTTGTTTTTGTTTTCTTAGAAAACGATTTTATCATTTCAGGTAAAATATTAATCAGAACATTCATACTATGAAAACAGGTTCGGTAGTAATCACGAAAAAATCATTAAAAAAAGAGAATCAATTTCAAAATAACTTTTAAAGATTTGTTTAAACTGTAGCGGAATCTATAGTGATTTTCCACCGGGTTGACTATTGCTGCTAAATCCCGTTTTTTCATAACGAAAAAAAATACTGCAAAGAATACTGATATAAAACAACTAATATCTTCAATTGCCGTCTAACAAGGATGAAAGCAATTATTTTAATTAATTCATTACTGCTGAAATAGACATTTTTTTTTTGTAAAAAAATAATGTATAAAAAAAGTTAAATCTACCGAAATAAAAACTTTTAATACAAAAATATGATTTAAAAATTTTACACTACTACAAAATATTTATATTTCAATGAAATTGATCTGGTAGTTTTGGAGATTTTCAAGCCACAAAATTTTATATATTCCTAATTTTCACCTCAAAACGTAAAGAAAATGCATTTCCCACCATATGTCCGAAAGAAATACCTCAAATTAATCTACTGTCGATCTTACATTGAACATAACTCAAACATTATACATATACATTATATAATTACAGAAGATTTATTTTTAACCGAAAATAATACCGTAATTTTCTTCGAAAAATCAATTTTGTAGAGTACAGATTAATTAAAATTATATACCCCCTTTGTTGAAAACTGTTAAAAATACGTACATATAACTTTTTATTGTTGAATACGATGCAAACGCAATAAAATATTAGTAAAAATAAATAAATGTTTGTTTAAATTTATTTAAAAATGATAAACTCTCTTAATTTATTAAGAAAACATAAATAATCTCTACAAATAAATGTTTTGTGAAATACAATGTACATATTACATATTTATAAACATTAAAAAAGATAATTGTTCAAAAAGCTTATCAGTTAAACAGAATAAGAAATATGATAATGAAAAAATAATAACTACTTATACGATTTTATATATGTGTGACGCGACGCTTTAATTAATCGTATAAGTAGTTATTATTTTTTCAAAGCGTCGCGTCACACACACATATATATGCACAAATACAACACATGGTTGTTCTCGCCTGATGGCAAGGTAAATAGATAATCGAAGAGGTGAGATCGGTTGTATAAATGCTTCTTAGAATGACTTGATTACATTTTGTAGTGTATTTCTATGAATGGAGTGCCGCCTTGTTGTAAAAATAGCGTAGTAGTAGTAGTGGTAAGACAGGCTGCGTTCTCCCACATTTGAAATTGTTGCATCAGCCAAGGATTAGTCTTGTGGTGTGGTTTCCCCGTATATCAACCGTCTTACCACTACTACCAGACTTAATACTAGCCTGACGCACAGACTGAATCAAGATAGACTAGACTTGACTTGCGCAAGTAACTACAATACTTTTAAATTAAGAAATACAGTAGAAGAGTGCGTTTACTTTTAATAGTTACATTTGTTCAGGTGTTTTGTTTTATTTATTTTTTTACTATCGATGCTCATTTATATTAGTTTTTTTGTATGACGCGTATGTCTTTTTTTCTGAACGGTAAAATCATTTTTTTGCGGTAAATTTTTACTATATATACATAATTTAATTATCAGTATTTAATTGCCTAATTGTAGTGAAAAATAATTATTTTTTTTCAAAATGGTGACGTCTACATTAAAGGTAAATATATTTTTATAATTAGTTGATCTACGTAGTTTTGTTCCGATTGTTAAATATTTTAGTGTAACACAATATTATTTAGAATTTTAGTTATTTTTTTTAGTTATTTTTTGTGTTATTTAATTTAAACTAATCCCTTTTAAGTTATTTATTCCATTAATATTAACAAGATTCATTAAACAAATTTTATTTATAGTATTTTAATTTTTTTTCGAGAGAAATATATAAAACATAAATTAAATGAGAAAATTAAGGGGGTATAATATTTTTTATATATTAATTATTATAACCGTAATTTAATGAATTACAAATAACTAGTAGACCCTACACACAAACATCGAGTTTATACTCGCTCACCAGTCTGCTGTCGACCTTAAATTGAGCGTAATTCAGGAACGACACGACCAATTTTCATCATGAATGAAATTCAATAGCAGTTTTGAAGATTTTCAAGCTACATATTTTATACTAAGATATATTAGTATCCTAGTCGCAGCTTCGTCCGCGCTTTATGGTTACTTGCGTTTTCCTTTGCGGTCAATTTTTTTATCATATATTTTTTAATCAAGTAAACGGAGGGAGTTATAACCAGTCCCCGTCGCACATAACTAACAGTGACGTGTTGATCCGCCGCGCCATACACCGTCGCACTCCTTAAAAAATCAAAAAACCCCGAAATTATCTAAAGAGTATTTGCAAGCCCAAATATAGTGAATATTTCGTTTTAGTAGAGCCGGAGAAATGGGGAAAATGTTCAAAACGTTTTTGACTTTTTTTCACCACGTTCATGGTCGAATTTCGTAAAATCTAGAAATTGCTTTTAAATTTACACACACCAAAAATCAAGCTGCTACTCCATTTTAACCCCCTTAACCTCGGATTTTCGAAAAATCCTTTCTTATTGCGTACTTTCATCGTAAGAAGAACGTATATACAAATTTTCATCAATTTATCTTCAGTAATTTTGGCTAGGTGTTGACACATTATATATATTTAACGCGAATGGTAGCATCTCGGCCTTTCATCTGGAGGTCCTGGGTTCGAATCCCGGTCAGGAATGGCATTTTCACGCTACAAAAATTGTCATTCATTTCATCCTCTGAAGTAATACCTAGCGATGGTGCCGGAGGTTAAAAAAACCACAGCAAAAAAAGAATATGAGGAAATATAAGTATAAAAAAAAGTTAGAGAGAATTACAATAGTAGGAAATTATAAACAATATAATCTTGCCTATTGCATCATTTTTAAAAAAATGATTTGTTGTATATTTAATAGTAACTATGTAATCAACCTACAATTGGTTGGAAAAAGATTACGCATGCATCTTTTTCATAAAAAGAAACCACAAACAGATAAACAAAAAATAATTGATAATAAACTTAATTATTGGAATTAATGTACAATTGAGTGATAAGGCACGGAAATTCGTTACATATACATATAGGGGAATTGTAGTTTTTTTTTATATCTATAAGAGATGTGATAGAATTCTCAAAAAATACTGCTGTTTTTGTTGTTCTCAAAAAAATCAACTAATATTTAGGAACTTCAAAAGTTCAGGGAAAATTTTTAAAGTTACATTGAATTTAGTTGGTTACACCGAGTTGGTCTAGTGGAGAACGCGTTTTCCCAAATCAGCTGATTTGGAAGTCTAGAGTTCCAGCGTTCAAGTCGTAGTAAAGTCAGTTATTTTTACACGGATTTGAATACTAGATCGTAGATACCGGTGTTCTTTGGTGGTTGGATTTCAATTAACCACACATCGCAGGTATGGTCGAACTGAGACTGTACGAAACTACACTTCATTTACACTCGTACATATCATCCCATTCTTCCTCTGAAGTATTATCTGAACGGTAATTACCGGAGGCTAAACAGAAAGTAACTATAACACTCTACAAACTTTTGAAGTAATGACTTTTTTTTAAACTCAACGCAGGATAGATCAAAAGTAAGCGGTATGGGAAAGGATAAATAATGGGAAAGGACGAATCGAGCGTGTAGCAGCTTTTAAAAAATAAATTAATAATAATATTATTAAAAACTTACGTATGACCTTTTAACATATATTTTTAAATAAAACTCGTTTATTGGAGGCTAGACAAAAATGACTAATTATAATTAATAAAAAAATTTACTTTCAAAAGGAGTTCTATCATTAATTATACAATCAATTAGCTTTATTCATTTTGAAACATCAGTTCGCTTATTACAATTCTCCTTTTTATTACATCATCATGTGTATACACTATTACTTAGGTATCAGTAAAAACTATAGTCGAAATTCATTATTTTTATATTTTCGCTCATTGCAATCAGCATTATAAATTATCTACATGAATTTTTTTGAAATTATGTTACAGTGTTATGTTACGTAGTGCGTATAAAGTTTCTTAGTCATTACATATGTGGATTAATTAGACCGTACAATTGTCATAAATATCTCACAATTTTTATAAGAGTTTAAGATAAGTATAGAAAAAGCACATTCACAACCACTTATCCTCTAAAGAAATATAAAAAGATTTTGTTTTATTGTAATGACATGATTTTGAGATAAAAAAGAATACAAAAAACTCTTTCTTGTATTCGAATCCCGGAATAGAATAAAACAATAATAATAATACGGATTAAATAAGAAAGATGAACTTTTTACGAGTATACAGATCAAGGCTAACGTGATTAATTCGTTACGCGGTCATTTTGCAACAAGAAAATCGGAAGGAACATTTAAGCTAAATATTTTGGCCTTCTAAATGGATTTGTTTTGCCCGCCCTAAGCATATTACCCTGTAACCTATGCTACAATTATAGGGTTAAGGTAATGAGATTTTGGTAAAATATGGCGCTCAGTAGATTTACACCATATATATATATATATGAATCCGAACGTAAAGATATTTTCTTTTTTGTGTTGAGCCGTTGGGGGCCAAAATTGAGATGGAAAATAAAAATATGAGACCACACTGCATCATTTTTTCGATGATCTTCTGAATTTTTCCGGCAACACCATAATCCCTTCGCTATAGAAATTCTACGGTTTCTGGTCAAAAAATTGACCCATGGTTTTCACAGATCTCTTTCGAAACTAACTTAACACCATTTAGCGAATTTTTCTGACTTTTTTGTTGTTTTGTTATGTTGCTTGTTATGCATATTTTTAACCCCAGTCATTTCACCGGGGTACCTGAAATCCGAACGAATCTTTCACTTGCAAACGAAGCACTTTAGGACATATGTTAAACCTTTTGCATTATTTTCACGAGTGGAATAGGTCATAAAAGTGCCGGGAGAACTTAAAACACACTAGAGGTTAAATGTGTTTTAAATTACACAAACATACTAACGTGTAAAATAATTTATATTAACGCAAATCGACTTCGATAAAACAAAAAATTATCAGTAAAATTTGCTAATACCATTGTTAATTTCTTTTTTCATCACAGTTATTAATTACATAGTCATTAAACTTAATTATTATTAATAAAAATGAAATAATATAAACATGTAAAACAGATTTAACTGTAAAATAATATGGGCCTGTAAGCCTATGATATAATTGTCAATTAACAAGCTTCTATTTTATGTTCTCACTTCCCCTACCTTCTTTGTCTATTATAATATATATCTACACACACACACACACACGAGAGAGAGAGAGAGAGAGAGGAGAGTTGAATAAATGCTTATCTCTTCCAAATAAAGTTAAGTTTAGCTGTTCTTGATAGATTAGCAGAAAATAATAGTGCAGAATTATTTGTATGCATAATAGTCTTACATCTATTATTAATTTGCGCAATGGAATGAAGAGAAGTTAAAAGCGGGAAAAAAGTTTGTTACTTATTCGGCGGATTTATCTTCCAAATAAACGTGTGATTTTTTATAGAAATGAAACCGCATTAATTTTGATTACCGAGAGGAATGATAGGCGAGTAAAAAAGCGATAAAGTTTTGGTACGACAGTCACCAAATATATAAATGACCTGGAGGTCACCAATTATAAAGCTCGATTTGGAAGAGATAAGCATTTATTCAACTCTCTCTCTCTCTCTCTCTCTCTCTCTCTCTCTCTCTCTCTCTCTCTCTCTCTCTCTCTCTCTCTCTCTCTCTCTCTCTCTCTCTCTCTCTCTCTCTCTCTCTCTCTCTCTCTCTCTCTCTCTCTCTATCTCTCT